>NW_027099497.1:0-31994 GCF_031753505.1 Anomalospiza imberbis | reverse complement strand
TCCCCATGAACTGAGGACTTTGGGATCCCCAGTTCCCAAGAGATCCCAAACTTTGGGATCGCCATGAACGGACACCTTTGGGATCTGCAATTCCCAGTAGATCCCAAACTTTGGGATCCCCATGAACTGAGGACTTTGGGATCTGCAATTCCCAAGAGATCCCAAACTTTGGGATCGCCATGAACTGAGGACTCTGGGATCCCCAATTCCCAAGAGATTCCAAACTTTGGGATCCCCATGAACTGAGGACTTTGGGATCTGCAATTCCCAGTGGATCCTGAACTTTGGGATCGCCATGAACGGAGACCTTTGGGATCTGCAATTCCCAAGAGATCCCAAACTTTGGGATCGCCATGAACGGACACCTTTGGGATCTGCAATTCCCAGTGGATCCCGAACTTTGGGATCTCCAGTTCCCAACGGATCGAGAGCTTTGGGATCCCCAGTAAAAGGAGGACTTTTGGGATCTGGAATTCCCAGTAGATCCCGAACTTTGGGATCCCCAGCTCCCAACGGATCGAGAACTTTGGGATCCCCATGAACTGAGGACTTTGGGATCCCCAATTCCCAAGAGATCCCAAAATTTGGGATCCCCATGAACGGAGACCTTTGGGATCTGCAATTCCCAGTAGATCCCGAACTTTGGGATTCCCAATTCCCCCTGGACTGAGAACTTTGGGATCCCCAATTCCCAGTGGATCCCGAACTTTGGGATCCCCAGCTCCCAACGGATCGAGAGCTTTGGGATCCCCACAAACTGAGGACTTTGGGATCCCCAATTCCCAAGAGATCCCAAACTTTGGGATCGCCATGAACTGAGGACTCTGGGATCCCCAATTCCCAAGAGATCCCAAACTTTGGGATCCCCATTAACTGAGGACTTTGGGATCTGCAATTCCCAGTGGATCCCGAACTTTGGGATCCCCAGTTCCCCCTTTTCCCGCAGGAATATTTCTCCCCTTATTTAAAAATCCGGGAATTCCCATCCCTGCTCCCTTTTCCCCCCACGCCCGTGGACGTTCTGCACTTTATTCCAGGCTCGGGGAATTTTTGGGGTTGTTTTTTTTTGGGATCATCCCGTCCCTCACCCCGCAAAATTTGGGAATTTTGGCCTCCCGGGAAGTGGGGATGAGCCCTGCTGGAAAAACCCGGAGCTTTTATGCAAATCCCTCCACTCCCATCCCACTTTTCCCACCCCAAAATTCCCAAGTTTTTTTTCCCCCCCTCCCCCGCTCTGATTTTTCCAAACCCCCACCCCCGCCCCAGGACCAATCCCAGAAATTTTCGGGGCCGAAAAAGAAAATAAAAAAAAAGGAAAAATTAAAAAAAAATCCCGTAAGGATTGAAATTCCCAACAAAATTCCCATTCCTGGCACGCCTCTGCTCTGAGGGGATTTTTATTTTTTAGGGAATCTCCTGAATTTTTAGGGAATTTTAACCCTGGGATCCGGCTCCTTGGAGGTCCCGATGCTTTTATCCCGATTTTCCCGCTTTTATCCCGATTTTTCTGCTCTTTTCCCCCCCTTTTTTTCCCCATTTTTTCTTCCCCCTGGCTATGCAAGAGCTCCCCTGGGATGGAAATCCCGGAAAAAATCCTGGAAAAAAAATCCCGGAAAACAGAAAATCCCCGAAAAAAAACCAATCCCAGGAAAGGCTCGGGAGGAGCCGCGTCGAGCCTAAAGAGCCCTGGGGAAAATCCCGGGATTTGGGATCCGCCGGGAAAGACTTCGGGATTCCCTGGATATGCAAAGAATAAATCTGCGAAAAATGGGATTTTTCCGGAGAGAATTCCCAAAAAAACCCAGGGGTGGGAGGAGGGAGGGCGGCGCCGCCCGGGAATTCCGGGATTTGGGATCGGCCGCGGGATTTTGGGGGAATGAAGGGGTGGGAAGAGACTCGGGGTCGAGGTTGGGAGAGGGGAGGGGGTGGATCCCGAAAAACGGGGCGGGATCCCAAAAAAAAACGGGGCTGGATCCCAACAAAAGTGGGATGGATCCCATAAAATGGCCCTGGATCCCAAAAAAACCTGCCCTGGATCCCGTAAAAATGGGCTGGATCCCAAAATATTGCCCTGGATTCCAAAAAAAATGGGGCTGGATCCCAAGAAACAGCCCTGGATCCCATAAAATGGAGCTGGATCCCAATAAATCCGGGCTGGATCCCATAAAACTGATCTGGATCCCATGGAAACCAGGATGGATCCCATAAAAGTGGGCTGGATCCCATAAAATGGGCCTGGGTCCCCAAAAAACTGGGCTGGATCCCAAAAAACTGGGCTTGATCCCATAAAAAATGGGCTGGATCCCAAAATATTGCCCTGGATTCCAAAAAAAATGGGGCTGGAGCCCAAGAAACAGCCCTGGATCCCATAAAACGGAGCTGGATCCCAATAAATCCGGGCTGGATCCCATAAAACTGATCTGGATCCCATGGAAACCAGGATGGATCCCATAAAAGCGGGATGGATCCTATAAAATGGGCCTGGGTCCCAAAAAAACTGGGCTGGATCCCATAAAACCACCCTGGATCCCAAAAAACTGGGCTTGATCCCATAAAAAATGGGCTGGATCCCAAAAAAAGGTGGGATGGATCCCATGAAACTGGGCTGGATCCCATAAAACCACCCTGGATCCCATAAAACAGCCCAGGATCCCATAAAACGGCTTGATCCCCAAAAAAAAGGGGCTGGATCCCAAAAAAAGTGGGATGGATCCCATGAAATGTCCCTGGATCCCATAAAACTGGGCTGGATCCGAAAAACCTGGGCTGGGTCCCATAAAATGGGGCTAGATCCCATGAAGACCGCGGTGGATCCCATAAAACTGGGCTGGATCTGAAAAAAACAGCCCTGGATACCAAAAAAAGGTGGGATGGATCCCATAAAAGTGGGATGGATCCCATAAAACCACCCTGGATCCCAAAAAACTGGGCTTGATCCCAAAAGAGTGGGCTGGATCCCATAAAAGTGGGATGGATCCCGTAAAATGGGGCTGGATCTCCAAAAACCTGGGCTGGATCCAAAAACCTGGGCTGGATCCCCAAAAACCTGGGCTAGATCCCATGAAGACCGCGGTGGATCCCATAAAACTGGGCTGGATCCCATAAAACTGGGCTGGATCCCATAAAACTGGGCTGGATCCCAAAAAACAGCCATGGATACCAAAAAAAGCGGGATGGATCCCGTAAAATGGGGCAGGATCCCATAAAACTGGGCTTGATCCCCAAAAAAGCGGGATGGATCCCGTAAAAATGGGCTGGATCCCCAAAAACCTGGGCTGGATCCCATAAATCCACCCTGGATCCCATAAAACTGGGCTTGATCCCCAAAAAAGCGGGATGGATCCCGTAAAAATGGGATGGATCCCGTAAAACCAGCCTGGATCCCCAAAAACTGGGCTTGATCCCAAAAGAGCGGGCTGGATCCCATAAAAGTGGGATGGATCCCATAAAATGGAGCTGGATCCCCAAAAAGCTGGGCTGGATCCCAAAAACCTGGGCTGGATCCCATAAAATGGGGCTGGATCCCAAAAACCTGGGCTAGATCCCATAAAGACCGCAGTGGATCCCATACAACTGGGCTGGGTCCCATAAAAGCTGGGCTGGATCCCAAAAAAACCTGCCCTGGATCCCATAAAACTGGGCTGGATCCCATGGAAACCAGGATGGATCCCATAAAAGTGGGCTGGATCCCAGAAAATGGGCCTGGGTCCCCAAAAAACTGGGCTGGATCCCATAAAACCACCCTGGATCCCATAAAACAGCCCAGGATCCCATAAAACGGCTTGATCCCCAAAAAAAAGGGGCTGGATCCCAAAAAAAGTGGGATGGATCCCATGAAATGTCCCTGGATCCCATAAAACTGGGCTGGATCCCAAAAACCTGGGCTAGATCCCATAAAATGGGGCTGGATCCCATAAAACTGGGCTGGATCCCCTAAAAAAATGGGCTGGATCCCGTAAAAATGGGGCTGGATCCCAAAAACCTGGGCTAGATCCCATAAAATGGGGCTGGATCCCATGAAGACCACGGTGGATCCCATGAAACTGGGCTGGATCCCAAAAAACAGCCCTGGATACCAAAAAAAGCGGGATGGATCCCATAAAATGGGGCAGGATCCCATAAAATGGCCCTGGATCCCATAAAACTGGGCTGGGTCCCCAAAAAAGTGGGATGGATCCCATAAAAATGGGCTTGATCCCCAAAAAAGCAGGATGGATCCCGTAAAAATGGGCTGGATCCCATAAAACCACCCTGGATCCCATAAAACAGCCCAGGATCCCATAAAACGGCTTGATCCCATAAAAAATGGCCTGGATCCCAAAAAAATTGGGATGGATCCCATGAAATGTCCCTGGATCCCATAAAACTGGGCTGGATCCGAAAAACCTGGGCTAGATCCCATAAAATGGGGCTGGATCCCATGAAGACCACGGTGGATCCCATAAAAACTGGGCTGGATCCCAAAAAACAGCCCTGGATACCAAAATAAGCTGGATGGATCCCGTAAAAATGGGCTGGATCCCGTAAAACCACCCTGGATCCCATAAAACTGAGCTTGATCCCAAAAGAGCGGGCTGGATCCCATAAAAGTGGGAGGGATCCCATAGAATGGGGCTGGATCCCAAAAACCTGGGCTAGATCCCATAAAGACCGCAGTGGATCCCATGAAACTGGGCTGGATCCCATAAAACTGGGCTGGATCCCATAAAACTGGGCTGGATCCCATAAAACTGGGCTGGATCCCAAAAAACAGCCCTGGATACCAAAAAAAGCGGGATGGATCCCATAAAATGGGGCAGGATCCCATAAAACTGGGCTTGATCCCCAAAAAAGCGGGATGGATCCCGTAAAAATGGGATGGATCCCGTAAAACCAGCCTGGATCCCCAAAAACTGGGCTTGATCCCAAAAATGCGGGCTGGATCCCATAAAAGTGGGATGGATCCCATAAAATGAGGCTGGATCCCAAAAACCTGGGCTAGATCCCATAAAGACCGCAGTGGATCCCATACAACTGGGCTGGGTCCCATAAAAGCTGGGCTGGATCCCAAAAAAACCTGCCCTGGATCCCATAAAAGTGGGCTGGATCCCAGAAAATGGGCCTGGGTCCCCAAAAAACTGGGCTGGATCCCATAAAACCACCCTGGATCCCATAAAACAGCCCAGGATCCCATAAAACGGCTTGATCCCATAAAAAATGGCCTGGATCCCAAAAAAAGTGGGATGGATTCCATGAAATGTCCCTGGATCCCATAAAACTGGGCTGGATCCCAAAAACCTGGGCTAGATCCCATAAAATGGGGCTGGATCCCATGAAGACCGCGGTGGATCCCATAAAAACTGGGATGGATCCCAAAAAACAGCCATGGATACCAAAAAAAGCAGGATGGATCCCGTAAAAATGGGATGGATCCCGTAAAACCACTCTGGATCCAAAAAAACTGGGCTTGATCCCAAAAGAGTGGGCTGGATCCCATAAAAGTGGGATGGATCCCATAAAATGAGGCTGGATCCCAAAAACCTGGGCTGGATCCCCAAAAACCTGGGCTAGATCCCATGAAGACCGCGGTGGATCCCATAAAACTGGGCTGGATCCCATAAAACTGGGCTGGATCCCAAAAAACAGCCCTGGATACCAAAAAAAGCGGGATGGATCCCATAAAATGGGGCAGGATCCCATAAAATGGGGCAGGATCCCATAAAACTGGGCTGGATCCCCTAAAAAAATGGGCTGGATCCCGTAAAAATGGGGCTGGATCCCAAAAACCTGGGCTGGATCCCATAGAATGGGCCTGGATCCCAAAAACCTGGGCTGGATCCCAAAAACCTGGGCTGGATCCCATAGAATGGGGCTGGATCCCAAAAACCTGGGCTGGATCCCAAAAACCTGGGCTAGATCCCATAAAGACCGCAGTGGATCCCATGAAACTGGGCTGGATCCCATAAAACTGGGCTGGATCCCAAAAAACAGCCCTGGATACCAAAAAAAGCGGGATGGATCCCATAAAATGGGGCAGGATCCCATAAAATGGCCCTGGATCCCATAAAACTGGGCTGGATCCCCTAAAAAGCGGGATGGATCCCGTAAAAATGGGCTGGATCCCATAAAACCACCCTGGATCCCATAAAACAGCCCAGGATCCCATAAAACGGCTTGATCCCAAAAAAAACGGGGCTGGATCCCAAAAAAGTGGGATGGATCCCATGAAATGTCCCTGGATCCCAAAAAACTGGGCTGGATCCCAAAAACCTGGGCTAGATCCCATAAAATGGGGCTGGATCCCATAAAACTGGGCTGGATCCCCTAAAAAAATGGGCTGGATCCCGTAAAAATGGGCTGGATCCCATAAAACCACCCTGGATCCCAAAAAACCCGGGCTGGATCCCAAAAAAACCCGCCAAGATTCCCCCAAACCCCGCCCCTAAATGCGCTCAAGCCCCGCCCCCAGCGCCCCACCCATCCAAGCCCCGCCCCTTTCCCCTTTGCCCTCGCCGCTGCTTCTTCCGGGTTCCCTGGCGGGTGGGCGTGGCCTCGCGCTCGGCAGCCAATCGGCGCGCGGAGCGGCGCCGCTCGGGCCAATGGGAACGCAGGGAGCGCGCAGGCCCCACAGCGGCCCCCAAACCGCCCCGCCCCGCGGGGGCGTGGCCATGCGCAGGCCCCGCCCCTCCCCAGGCCCCGCCTCCCCGCTGTCCCCCTATCGGCCGCGCCGGCGGAGGGGCGGGGCTTCCTGCCCGCCACAGCCAATCGCAGCGCAGCGCACGCACCAATAGGAGCGCGGCAACCGAGCGCGGGGCTACCGGAGCCGCCCGCGGGGCAACCGGCGGCGCCACCCCGAAGCCCCAAGGAATCGCCGTGACCCCAAAGCCCCCGCAGGCCCCCAAACCCCAAATCGCGCCTCAAAAACCCCGCAGGCCTCACAGCGGGCCCGTGGGGGCGTGGCCTCGCTCAAGCCCCGCCCATCGCCTCGTCTCCCCGCCGCCCAGGGCGGGGCTTCACCCGCTCCAGCCAATCAGCGCGGGGGGCGGGGCGCGGCGCCGGCCAATAGCGGCGCGGCGGCGCGCGGTGATGACGCGGGCGGAGCGCGACGCGCGGCGCGGCGGGGCCGGCATGTGGCGGCCGCTGGCCGCGCTCGCCGCCCGCGGCGCCTCCGCTGCCACCGGCGGCGCCTCCCCCGGCCCCGCGCCGCTGCCGCCGCCGCTGCCGGCGCTGCTCGCCCGCCACTGCGGCTGCGGGAGGGCGCGGCGGGGCCGGCAGCGCGGCGGGCCCGGCGACGCGGCCGGCGGAGGAAGCGGGAGAGGAAACGGGAGCGGCACCGGGAGCGGCGGGTCCGGGCGCGGCCGCTGGGGAGGGTCCCGGGGCCGCGGAGGGCTGGCGGCGCCGCGGGGCGCGCTGATGGCCGCGCTCGGTACCGGCGCCTTCGTGTGGGACGGGCAGCGCATCGAGGAGGAGGAGCTGAGGCGGTGAGCGGAGCGACACCGGGAGTAACGGCGGGAATAACGGCGGGGATAACGGCGGGGATAACGGCGGGGAGAACGGGAATAACGGCGGGGATAACACCGGGAATAACGGGAATAACGGCGGGAATAACAGCGGGAATAACGGGAATAACGGCGGGGATAACACCGGGAATAACGGCGGGGATAACGGGAATAACGGCGGGGATAACACCGGGAATAACGGTGGGATACTGGCGGGAATAACGGGAATAACGGCGGGGATAATGGGAATAACGGCAGGGATAACGGGAATAACAGCGGGGATAACACCGGGAATAACGGCAAAAATAACGGGAACAATTGCAGGAATAACACCGGGAATAACGGGAATAGTGGCGGGAATAACATTGGGAATAACACCGGGAATAACGGCAGGAATAACGGGAATAACACTGGGAATAACACCAGAAATAACGGCGGCAAAAACACCGGGAATAACGGGGATAATGGCGGGAATGACACCGGGAATAACGGCAGGGATAACGGGAACAATTGCGGGAATAACACTGGGAATAACACCGGGAATTACGGCAGGAATAACGGGAATAACACCGGGAATAACAGGAATAAAACCGGCAATAACAGCAGGTATAATACCGGGAATTATGGCAGGAATAACGGGAGTAATGGCGGGAATAACGGGAATAATGGCAGGAATTACGGGAATAACACCGGGAATAACGGCAGGAATAACACCGGAAATAACACCGGGAATAACGGGAATAGTGGTGGGAATAACATTGGGAATAACACCGGGAATAACGGGAATAAAACCGGCAGTAACGGCAGGAATAGCACCGGGAATAACACCAGGAGTAGCACCAGGAATAACGGGAATAACACCGGGAATAACGGGAATAGTGGCGGGAATAACATTGGGAATAACACCGGGAATAACGGGAATAACACCGGCAATAACGGCAGGAATAGCATCGGGAATAACACCAGGAGTAACACCGGGAATAACGGGAATAACACTGGGAATAACACCAGAAATAACGGCGGCAAAAACACCGGGAATAACGGCGGGAATAGCACCGGAAATAACACCGGGAATAACGGGAATAGTGGCAGGAATAACATTGGGAATAACACCGGGAATAACGGGAATAAAACCGGCAATAACGGCAGGAATAGCACCGGGAGTAACGGCAGGAATAACGGGAATAACACTGGGAATAACGGCGGGAATAATGGCGGGAATTACGGGAATAATGGCGGGAATAACACCGGGAATAATGGCAGGAATAATGGGAATTATGGTGGGAATAACACCGGGAATAACGGGAATAACACCGGCAATAACGGCAGGAATAACGGGAATAATGGCGGGAATAATGGGAATAATGGTGGGAATAACACCGGGAATAACGTCAGGAATAACGGGAATAATGGCGGGAATAGCACCGGGAATAACGGCAGCAATAACGGGAATAGTAAGGGCGAGAACAACACTGGGAATAATGGGAATTATGGTTGGAATAACACCGGGAATAACGGGAATAACACCGGCAATAACGGCAGGAATAGCACCGGGAATAACGGGAATAACAACGGGAATAACACCAGGAATAACGGCGGGAATAAGGGGGATAACACCGGGAAAACACCGGGAATAACGGGAATAACACCAGCAATAATGGCAGAAATAACACCGGGAATAATGGCAGGAATAACGGGAATAACACTGGGAATAACGGCGGGAATAATGGCGGGAATTACGGGAATAATGGCGGGAATAACACCGGGAATAATGGCAGGAATAATGGGAATAATGGTGGGAATAACACCGGGAATAATGGCGGGAATAACGGGAATTATGGTGGGAATAACGGGAATAATGGCAGGAATAATGGGAATTATGGTGGGAATAACACCGGGAATAACGGGAATAACACCGGCAATAACGGCAGGAATAGCACCGGGAATAACGGGAATAACACCGGGAATAACACCAGGAATAACGGAGGGAATAAGGGGGATAACACCGGGAAAACACCGGGAATAACGGGAATAACACCAGCAATAATGGCAGAAATAACACCGGGAATAACGGCAGGAAAAACGGGAATAATGGCGGGAATAACGGGAATAATGGCGGGAATAACACCGGGAATAACGTCAGGAATAACGGGAATAATGGTGGGAATAACACCGGGAATAACACCGGGAATAACGGGAATAACACCAGCAATAACGGCAGAAATAACACCGGGAATAATGGCAGGAATAACGGGAATAATGGCGGGAATAACGGGAATAATGGCGGGAATAACGGGAATAATGGCGGGAATAACACCGGGAATAATGGCAGGAATAACGGGAATAATGGCGGGAATAACACAGGGAATAATGGAGGGAATAACGGCAGGAATAACGGGAATAATGGCGGGAATAACGGGAGTAAGGGCGAGAATAACACCAGGAATAACGGCAGGAATAACGGGAATAACGTCCGGAATAACGGGAATAATGGCGGGAATAATGGGAATAATGGCAGGAATAACACCGGGAATAATGGCGGGAATAACGGGAATAATGGCGGGAATAACGGGAATAATGGCGGGAATAGCACCGGGAATAACGTCAGGAATAACGGGAATAGTAAGGGCGAGAACAACACCGGGAATAATGGGAATTATGGTTGGAATAACACCGGGAATAACGGGAATAACACCGGCAATAACGGCAGGAATAGCACCGGGAATAACGGGAATAACAACGGGAATAACACCAGGAATAACGGCGGGAATAAGGGGGATAACACCGGGAAAACACCGGGAATAACGGGAATAACACCAGCAATAATGGCAGAAATAACACCGGGAATAATGGCAGGAATAACGGGAATAACACTGGGAATAACGGCGGGAATAATGGCGGGAATTACGGGAATAATGGCGGGAATAACACCGGGAATAATGGCAGGAATAATGGGAATAATGGTGGGAATAACACCGGGAATAATGGCGGGAATAACGGGAATTATGGTGGGAATAACGGGAATAATGGCAGGAATAATGGGAATTATGGTGGGAATAACACCGGGAATAACGGGAATAACACCGGCAATAACGGCAGGAATAACACCGGGAATAACGGGAATAACACCGGGAATAACACCAGGAATAACGGAGGGAATAAGGGGGATAACACCGGGAAAACACCGGGAATAACGGGAATAACACCAGCAATAATGGCAGAAATAACACCGGGAATAACGGCAGGAAAAACGGGAATAATGGCGGGAATAACGGGAATAATGGCGGGAATAACACCGGGAATAACGTCAGGAATAACGGGAATAATGGTGGGAATAACACCGGGAATAACACCGGGAATAACGGGAATAACACCAGCAATAACGGCAGAAATAACACCGGGAATAATGGCAGGAATAACGGGAATAATGGCGGGAATAACGGGAATAATGGCGGGAATAACGGGAATAATGGCGGGAATAACACCGGGAATAATGGCAGGAATAACGGGAATAATGGCGGGAATAACACAGGGAATAATGGAGGGAATAACGGCAGGAATAACGGGAATAATGGCGGGAATAACGGGAGTAAGGGCGAGAATAACACCAGGAATAACGGCAGGAATAACGGGAATAACGTCCGGAATAACGGGAATAATGGCGGGAATAATGGGAATAATGGCAGGAATAACACCGGGAATAATGGCGGGAATAACGGGAATAATGGCGGGAATAACGGGAATAATGGCGGGAATAATGGGAGTAATGGCGGGAATAGCACCGGGAATAACGGCAGCAATAACGGGAATAAAAATAAAATCCGGGAATTTCCCATCCCAATCCCATAAAATCCCATAAAATCCGGGAATTTCCCCCAGCCCGTCACCGGTGGGAATTTCCCATCCCAATCCAATGAAAATCGGGAATTTCCCATCCCAATCCCATAAAAATCCGGGAATTTCCCCCCCCCAATCCCATAAAAATCCGGGAATTTTCCCCCCCAATCCTATGAAAATCCGGGAATTTCCCATCCCAATCCCATGAAAATCCGGGAATTTTCCCCCCCAATCCTATGAAAATCCGGGAATTTTCCCCCCCAATCCTATGAAAATCCGGGAATTTCCCATCCCAATCCCATAAAAATCCGGGAATTTCCCATCCCAATCCCATCAAAATCCGGGAATTTCCCATCCCAATCCCATAAAAATCCAGGAATTTCCCATCCCAATCCAATCAAAATCGGGAATTTCCCACCCCAATCCCATAAAAATCCAGGAATTTCCCATCCCAATCCCATAAAATCCGGGAATTTTCCCCTGCCCGTCACCGGTGGGAATTTCCCATCCCAATCCCATGAAAATCCGGGAATTTCCCCAGCCCGTCACTGGTGGGAATTTCCCATCCCAATCCCAACAAAATTGGGAATTTCCCATCCCAATCCCATCAAAATCCGGGAATTTCCCCCCCCCAATCCCATAAAAATCCGGGAATTTCCCCCGCCCGTCACCGGTGGGAATTTCCCATCCCAATCCCATAAAAATCCGGGAATTTCCCCCTGCCCGTCACCGGTGGGAATTTCCCATCCCAATCCAATCAAAATCAGGAATTTCCCATCCCAATCCAATCAAAATCGGGAATTTCCCATCCCAATCCCATAAAAATCCGGGAATTTCCCCCCCCAATCCCATAAAATCCGGGAATTTCCCCCTGCCCGTCACCGGTGGGAATTTCCAATCCCATGAAAATCTGGGAATTTCCCCAGCCCGTCACCGGTGGGAATTTCCCATCCCAATCCCAACAAAATTGGGAATTTCCCATCCCAATCCAATGAAAATTGGGAATTTCCCATGCCAATCCCATGAAAATTCAGAATTTCCCATCCCAATCCCATAAAAAGTCGGGAATTTCCCCCAGCCCCATCACAGGTGGGAATTTCCCACCCCAATCCAATGAAAATTGGGAATTTCCCATCCCAATCCAATGAAAATTGGGAATTTCCCATCCCAACCCCATTAAAAAATGGGGATTTCCCATCCCAATCCCATCAAAATTGGGAATTTCCCACCCCAATCCCATAAAAATCCGGGAATTTCCCCCTCCAATCCCATAAAAATCCGGGAATTTCCCCCGCCCGTCACCGGTGGGAATTTCCTCGCAGGTCGGCGCAGGAGCTGCAGCAGTTGGAGAATCCCGAGGAATTCCCGGAGCAGGAGCGGGGCTGGGAGCCGGTGCTGGAGCGGGAGCGCTTCCGCCTCTGGCGCCGCCCCATCCCGGGCTCCGCGCTCTTCCAGTACCGAGGTACGGAACTCCCGATTCCCAAAATTCCCAAAATTCCCAAAATTCCCAAATTCCAAAATCCCCAAATTCCCAAAATCCCCAATTCCCAATTCCCAAAATTCCCAAATCCCAAAATTCCCAAAATCCCAAAATTCCCAAATTCCCCAATTCCTGAATTCCCCAATTCCCAAAATCCCCAATTCCCAAAATTCCCAAAATCCCCAATTCCCAAAATCCCCAATTCCCAAAATGCCAAAATTCCCAAATTCCCCAATTCCCAAAATTCCCCAAATTCCCAAAATCCCCAATTCCCAAAATTCCCAAAATCCCCAATTCCCAAAACCCCAATTCCCAAAATTCCCAAATTCCCCAATTCCCAATTCCTCAATTCCCCAATTCCCCAAACCCCAAAATCCCCAATTCCCCAATTCCCAAAATTCCCAAACCCCAAAATCCCCAATTCCCAAAATCCCAAAATCCCCAATTCCCAAAATCCCCAATTCCCAAAATCCCCAATTCCCAAAATTCCCAAAATCCCCAATTCCCAGAATCCCCAATTCCCAAAATTCCAAAATCCCAAAATCCCAAAATTCCAAAATCCCAAAATCCCAAAATTCCAAAATCCCAAAATTCCCAAAATCCCAAAATCCCCAACTCCCAAAATTCCAAAATTCCCAAATTTCCCAATTCCTGAATTCCCAAATTTCCAAAATCCCCAATTCCCAAAATTCCCAAAATCCCAATTCCCAAAATCCCCAATTCCCAAAATTCCAAAATCCCCAAATTCCCAAAATCCCAAAATTCCCAAATTCCCCAATTCCCAATTCCCCAATTTCCAAAATTCCCAAAATCCCCAATTCCCAATTCCTCAATTCCCCAATTCCCAAAACCCCAAAATCCCCAATTCCCCAATTCCCAAAATTCCCAAATTCCCCAATTCCCCAATTCCTGAGTTCCCAAATTCCCCAATTCCCAAAATTCCCAAAATCCCCAAAATCCCAAATTCCACAATTCCCAAAATCCCAAAAATCCCAAAATTCCCAAAATTCCCAATTCCTGAATTCCCAAAATTCCCAAAATTCCTGAGTTCCCAAAATTCCTGAGTTCCCAAAGTCCCTGAAAGTCCCAATTCTTGAATTCCCAAAATTCCCAAATTCCCAATTCCCAAAATCCCCAATTCCCAAAATTCCCCAAATCCCCAAAATCCCCAAAATCCCGAATTCCCAAAATTCCCAATTCCCAAAATTCCCAAAATCCCAAATTCCCAATTCCTGAATTCCCAAAATTCCGGAATTTTTGGGATTTTGGGAATTTTGGGAATTTTTGGGATTTGCTGATTTTTGGGATTTTCCCGCAGTTTTCGGCTCCTACACCGACGTCACTCCCCGGCAATTCTTCAACGTCCAGGTGAGCAGAATTCCCAAAATTCCCAAAAATTCCATAAAAATTCCCAAAAATTCCTAAAAAAAATCCCAAAAGTCAAAAAAATCCCCCAAGATTCCAAAAAAATTCCTAAAATTTCCCAAGAAATTCTTCAAAAATTCCCAAGAAATTCCCCAAAAATTCCTAAAATTCCCAAAAAATTCCCAAAAAATCCCCAAAAATTCCCCCAAAATATTCCCAAAAATTCCAAAAAAATTCTTAAAAATCCTCAGAATTCCCAAAAATCCCCAAAAGTCTCCCAAAATTCACAAAAATCCCAAAAAATTACTCAGAAATTCCCCAAAAATCCCAAAAAATTCCCAAAAATTCCCCAAAATTTCCCCCAAAATCCCAAAAATTCCACCGAAATTCCCCAAAATTCCAAAAAAATTCCTAAAATTTCACAAAAATTCCAATAAAATTCCTCCAAAAAAATCCCCAAAAATTCCCGAAAAATTCCCCAAAATTCCCAAAAAATTCCCCAAAAATCCCAAAAAATTCCCCAAAATTCCACAAAAATCCCCAAAAATTCCCAAGAATTCCCAAGAATTTCCCCAAAAATCCCAAAAATTCCGCCAAAATTCCCAAAATTCCAAAAAAAATCCTAAAAATCCACAAAAATTCCCCGAAATTCCCCAAAATTCCCCAAAATATTCCCCAAAATTCCCAAAAAATTCCTAAGAAACCTCAAAATTCCCAAAAATCCCCAAAATTCTCCCAAAATTCACAAAAATCCCAAAAAATTCCCCAGAAATTCCCCAAAAATCCCGAAAAATTCCCAAGAATTTCCCCAAAAATCCCAAACTTTCCGCCAAAATTCCCAAAAAATTCCTAAAAATTCCCAAAAATTCCAAAAAAATTCCCAAAAAAATCCCAAAAATACCCAAAAATTATGCCAAAATTCCAAAAAAAATCCTAAAAGTTCACAAAAATTCCAAAAATAATCCAAAAATTCCCCCAAAAATTCCCAAAAATTCCAAAAAATTTCCTAACAAACCTCAAAATTCCCAAAAATCCCCAAATTTTCCCCAAAAATCCCAAAAATTCCCAAAATTTCCCCAAAATTTCCCAAAAATCCCAAAAATTCCGCCAAAATTCCGCTAAAATTCCTAAAAACTCACAAAAATTCCAAAAAAATTCCCAAAAAAATCCCCAAAAATTCCCCCAAAATATTCTCCGAAAATTCCAAAAAAATTCCTAAAAATCCTCAAAATTCCCAAAAATTCTCCCAAAATTCTTCCAAAATTCCCCAAAAATTCCCAAAATTCCCAAAAATTCCTCCAAAATCCCGGAAAATTCCCAAAAATTCCCCAAAATTTCCCCAAAAATTCCGCCAAAATTCCCAAAATTCCAAAAAAATTCCTAAAAATTCACAGAAATTCCAAAAAAATTCCCAAAAACCCCCAAAACTTCCCCCAAAATATCCCAAATAATTCCAAAAAAATTCCTAACAAACCTCAAAATTCCCAAAAATCCCAAAAATTCTCCCAAAATTCACGAAAATCCCCAAAAATTCCCCAAAAATTCCCCAAAATTCCTCCAAAATCCTGGAAAATTCCCAAAAATCCCCAAGAATTTCCCCAAAAATCCCAAAAATTCCGCCAAAATTCCAAAAAAATTTCCTAAAAATCCACAAAAATTCCAAAAAAATTCCGGATTTTTCCCATCCAATTTTTCCCGGAATTCCAGGATTTTTCCATCCCCATTTTTCCCGGAATTCCGGGATTTTCCCATCCCATTTTTCCCAGAATTCCAGGATTTTTCCATCCCATTTTTCCCGGAATTCCGGGATTTTTTCCATCCCATTTTTCCCAGAATTCCGGGATTTTCCCATCCCATTTTTCCCAGAATTCCAGGATTTTTTTTCCCGGGATTTTCCCGGAATTCCGGGATTTATTCCCCGTTTTTCCCCCCGGAATTCCAGGATTATTCCCAGATTTTTTCCCAATCCCTTTTCCCTGAATTCCGGGTTTTTTTTCCCTGGGTTTTTCCCCCAGAATTCCGGGATTCATTCCCTGATTTTTTTCCCCCGGAATTCCGGGATTTTTTCCTGATTTTTCCCCCCGGAATTCCGGGATTTATTCCCCGTTTTCCCCTGGAATTGTGGGATTTTTTCCCCCTGGAATTCCGGGATTTATTCCCGTTTTTTCCCCCGGAATTCCGGGATTTTTCCCCCCCGGAATTCCGGGATTTATTCCCCGTTTTTTCCCCCGGAATTCCGGGATTTTTTCTCCTCGGAATTCCGGGATTTATTCCCGTTTTTCCCCGGAATTCCGGGATTTATTCCGGGATTTATTCCTGTTTTTTCCTGGAATTCCGGGATTTTTTCCCAATCCCTTTTCCCGGAATTCCAGGATTTTTTTCCCCCCCGTATTTCCCGGAATTCCGGGATTTATCCCCATTTTCTCCCGGAATTCCGGGATTTTTTCCCCCCGGAATTCCGGGATTTATTCCCGTTTTTCCCCCGGAATTCCGGGATTTATTCCCCGTTTTTTCCCGGAATTCTGGGATTTATTCCCTGATCTTTTCCCCCCGGAATTCCGGGATTTATTCCCGTTTTTTCCCGGAATTCCGGGATTTATTCCCGTTTTTCCCCCTGGAATTCCGGGATTTTTTCCCCCCGGAATTCCGGGATTTATTCCCGTTTTTTCCCCCAGAATTCCGGGATTTATTCCCTGATTTTTTCCCCCCGGAATTCCGGGATTTATTCCCTGATTTTTCCCCGGGATTTTCCCGGAATTCCGGGATTTATTCCCGTTTTTTTCCCGGAATTCCGGGATTTATTCCCGTTTTTCCCCCTGGAATTCCGGGATTTTTTCCCCCCGGAATTCCGGGATTTATTCCCGTTTTTCCCCGGAATTCCGGGATTTATTCCCGTTTTTTCCCGGAATTCCGGGATTTATTCCGGGATTTTTCCCCCTGGAATTCCGGGATTTTTTCCCCCCGGAGTTCCGGGATTTATTCCCGTTTTTTCCCGGAATTCCGGGATTTTTTCCCCCTGGAATTCCGGGATTTATTCCCGTTTTTCCCCTGGAATTCCGGGATTTTTTCCCCCCGGAATTCCGGGATTTTTTCCCCCCGGAATTCCGGGATTTATTCCCGTTTTTTTCCCCTGGAATTCCGGGATTTTTTCCTCTGGAATTCCGGGATTTATTCCCGTTTTCCCCGGAATTCCGGGATTTATTCCCCGTTTTCCTCCGGAATTCCGGGATTTTTTTCCCCTGGGATTTTCCTGGAATTCCGGGATTTATTCCCCATTTTCCCCCCGGAATTCCGGGATTTATTC
This sequence comes from Anomalospiza imberbis, assembly GCF_031753505.1. Lineage (NCBI taxonomy): Eukaryota > Metazoa > Chordata > Aves > Passeriformes > Viduidae > Anomalospiza > Anomalospiza imberbis. The sequence continues at coordinate 14,530 of NW_027099497.1, read as the reverse complement.
CCGTTTTTTCCCGGAATTCCGGGATTTATTCCCTGATTTTTTCCCCCCGGAATTCCGGGATTTATTCCCGTTTTTCCCCGGAATTCCGGGATTTTTTCCCCCCGGAATTCTGGGATTTATTCCCGTTTTTTCCCCCGGAATTCCGGGATTTTTTTCCCCTGTGTTTTTCCCCCAGAATTCCGGGATTTATTCCCCGTTTTCCTCCGGAATTCCGGGATTTATTCCGGGATTTATTCCTGTTTTTTCCTGGAATTCCGGGATTTATTCCCCCCGGAATTCCGGGATTTATTCCCGTTTTTTCCCCCGGAATTCCAGGATTTTTTCCCCCAGAATTCTGGGATTTATTCCCGTTTTTTCCCCCGGAATTCCGGGATTTTTTTCCCCTGTGTTTTTCCCCCAGAATTCCGGGATTTATTCCCCGTTTTCCTCCGGAATTCCGGGATTTATTCCGGGATTTATTCCTGTTTTTTCCTGGAATTCCGGGATTTTTTCCCCCCCAGAATTCCGGGATTTATTCCCGTTTTTTCCCCCGGAATTCCGGGATTTATTCCCCCCGGAATTCCGGGATTTATTCCCGTTTTTTCCCCGGAATTCCGGGATTTATTCCCGTTTTTTCCCCCGGAATTCCGGGATTTATTCCCCCCGGAATTCCGGGATTTATTCCCGTTTTCCCCCTGGAATTCCGGGATTTTTTCCCTGATTTTTTCCCAATCCCTTTTCCCCCAGAATTCCGGGATTTTTTTCCCCGGAATTCCGGGATTTATTCCCGTTTTCCCCCTGGAATTCCGGGATTTATTCTGGGATTTATTCCCGTTTTTCCCGGAATTCCGGGCTGTTCCCCAGCTGGACACCGAGTACCGTAAGCAGTGGGACTCGCTGGTGCTGAAGCTCGACGTCGTGGAGCGCGACCCGGCCACCGGATCCGAGGTGATCCACTGGGTCACCCAGTTCCCGGTGAGCGATTGGGGATCGGGATCCGGGATCTGGGAATTGGGATTTGGGATCCGAGGGGATCCACTGGGTCACACAATTCCCGGTGAGCCCTTGGGGATCGGGATCGGGAATCGGGAATTGGGATCTGGGAATTGGGATTTGGGATCTAAGGGGATCCACTGGGTCACCCAGTTCCCGGTGAGCGATTTGGGATCGGGATCTGGGATCTGGGAATTGGGATCTGGGAATTGGGATTTGGGAATTGGGATCCAGGGGGATCCACTGGGTCACCCAGTTCCCGGTGAGCCCTCGGGGATCGGGATCCGGGATCTGGGGTTTGGGATCTGGGAATTGGGATCTGGGGATTGGGATCTGGGGTTTGGGATCTGGGAATTGGGATCTGAGGGGATCCACTGGGTCACCCCGTTCCCGGTGAGAGCCTCAGGATTGGGATCTGGGATCGGGAATCGGGATCTGGGAATCGGGATCTGGGATTGCGATTTGGGATTAGGGATCCGAGGGGATCCACTGGGTCACCCAGTTCCCAGTGAGCCATCGGGGTTCAGGATTTGGGATTTGGGATTTTGGATTGGGAATTGGCATCTGGGATCCGAGGTGATCCACTGGGTCACCCAGTTCCCGGTGAGAGCCTCAGGATTGGGATCTGGGATCGGGAATCGGGATCTGGGGATTGGGATCCGAGGGGAACCACTGGGTTACCCCGTTCTCGGTGAGAGCCTCAGGATTGGGATCCGGGAATTGGGATCTAGGATCTGGGATTGGGATTTGGGATTTGGGATCCGAGGGGATCCACTGGGTCACCCAGTTCCCGGTGAGCGATTGGGGATTGGGATCCGGAATCAGGATCTGGGAATTGGGGATTTGGGATCCGAGGGGATCCACTGGGTCACCCAGTTCCCGGTGAGCGATTGGGGATCGGGATCTGGGATCTGGGGTTTGGGATCTGGGAATTGGGATCTGAGGGGATCCACTGGGTCACCCAGTTCCCGGTGAGTGATTGGGGATCGGGATCCGGGATCTGGGAATTGGGAGTTTGGGATCCGAGGGGATCCACTGGGTCACCCAGTTCCCGGTGAGCGATTGGGGATTGGGATCTGGGATCTGGGATTGGGATCCGAGGGGATCCACTGGGTCACCCAGTTCCCGGTGAGACATCAGGGATTGGGATCTGGGATTTGGGATTTGGGATCCGAGGGGATCCACTGGGTCACCCAGTTCCCGGTGAGACATCAGGGATTGGGATCTGGGAATTGGGATCTGGGATCCGAGGGGATCCACTGGGTCACCCAGTTCCCGGTGAGACATCAGGGATTGGGATCTGGGATTTGGGAATTGGGATCCGAGGGGATCCACTGGGTCACCCAGTTCCCGGTGAGCGATTGGGAGTCGGGATCTGGGAATTGGGATCTGGGATCCGAGGGGATCCACTGGGTCACCCAGTTCCCGGTGAGCCCTCGGGGATCGGGATCCGGGATCTGGGAATTGGGATTTGGGAATTGGGATCCGAGGGGATCCACTGGGTCACCCAGTTCCTGGTGAGACGTTCGGGATCTGGGATCAGGGATTGGGATCTGGGATTGGGACGGGAACCGGGGATCGAGATCTGGATTTGGGCTTTGGGATCAGGGCCCGGGACCTGGGATCCGGGTTCGGAACTTGGGATCTGGACGGGAATCGGGGATCGAGGCGTGGATTCGGGGTTGGGATCCGGGCTCGGATTTGGGATCTGACGTCGGGATGAGAATTGGGGATCGAGTTCTGGCTTTGGGGTTGGGATCTGGGGTCAGGGTGGGAATGGGGGATCTGGGATTGGGATCTGGTTTGGGATCTGGGATCTGATGGCGGGATGAGAATTGGGGATCGAGATCCGGGTTGGGGGTTGGGGTTGGGATCTGCTTTGGGATTGGGGATCGGGGACTGGGATCGGGATCAGGGATCTGGTCTGGGATCAGGGACCAGAGGTGGGGTTGGGGATCTGGAATGGGGATCTGGGACAGGGATCAGGAATCTGCTTTGGGGATCTGGGTTTGGGATTTGGTTTGAGATCGGGGATTGGGGACAGAGATCGGGGATTGGGATCTGGTTTGGGATCTGGGATCTGCTTTGGCATCTGGGTTTGGGATCGGGCATCGGGGACTGGGATCTGGGTTGGGGATCTGGTTGGGGATCGGGGATCTGGTTTGGGATTTGGTTTGAGATCGGGGATCGGGGATGGGGATCTGGGATTGGGATCTGGTTTGGGATCTGGGATTCAGTCAGGGATCTGGGATCTGGGTTTGGGATCGGGGATCAGGATGGGAATTAGGGATCTGGTTGGGGATCTGGGTTTGGGATTTGGTTTGACATCGGGGATCGGGGACTGGGATCTGGTTTGGGACCTGGGACGGGGATTTGGGATCTGGTTGGGGATCTGGGATCTGGTTTGGGATTTGGTTTGAGATCAGGGATCGGGGATGGGGATCGGGGATTGGGATCTGGTTTGGGATCTAGTTTGGGATCTGGGACCTGGTTTGGGATTTGGTTTGAGATCGGGGATCTGGGACAGGGATCTGGGACGGGGATCTGAGATGGGGATCTGGAATCCTGTCAGGGATCAGGGATCTGGGTTTGGGATTTGGTTTGAGATCAAGAGTTGGGGATGGGGATCTGGGACAGGGATCCGGTCGGGGATCTGGGCTCTGGTTTGGGACCTGGGACGGGGATCTGGAATCCAGTCAGGGATCTGGGATCTGGTTTGGGATTTGGTTTGAGATCAGGGGTCGGGGATGGGGATCAGGGACAGGGATCCGGTCGGGGATCGGGGATCCGGTCAGGTATCTGGGATCTGGGTTTGGGATTTGGTTTGAGATCAGGGATCGGGGATGGGGATCAGGGATTGGGATCTGGTTTGGGGATCTGGGATCTGGTTTGGGATCTGGGATCTGGTTTGGGATTTGGTTTGAGATCGGGGATTGGGGATTGGGATCTGGGTCTGGGATCCGCTTGGGGATCTGGGATCTGGGTTTGGGATTTGGTTTGAGATCAGGGGTCGGGGACTGGGATCTGGGACAGGGATCTGAGATGAGGATCTGGAATCCAGTCAGGGATCTGGGATCTGGTTTGGGATTTGGTTTGAGATCGGGGATCGGGGATGGGGATCAGGGATTGGGATCTGGTCTGGGATCCACTCGGGGATCTGGGATCTGGTTTGGGACCTGGGACTGGGATCTGGTTTGGGATTTGGTTTGAGATGGGGGATTGGGGATGGGGTTCGGGTTTGGGATCTGGTTTGGGACCTGGGATCTGGTTTGGGATTTGGTTTGAGATCAGGGGTCGGGGATGGGGATCAGGGATTGGGATCTGGTCGGGGATCAGGAATTGGGATCTGGTTTGGGATCTGGGTTTGGGATTTGGTTTGAGGTTGGGGATCAGGGATTGGGATCTGGGTTTGGGATCTGGGATCTGGTTTGGGATTTGGTTTGAAATCGGGGATTGGGATTGGGATCTGATTTGGGATCCGGTTTGGGATCTGGGATCTGGGTTTGGGATTTGGTTTGAGATGGGGGTCGGGGATGGGGATCGGGTCTGGGATCCGCTGGGGGATCAGGGATCTGGTTTGGGACCTGAGACTGGGATCTGGGTTTGGGATTTGGTTTGAGATCGGGGATCGGGGATTGGGATCTGGTTTGGGATCCGGTTTGGGATCTGGGATCTGGTTTGGGATTTGGTTTGAGATGGGGGTCGGGGACGGGGATCGGGTCTGGGGTCCGCTGGGGGATCAGGGATCTGGATGGGGATCTGGGATCTGGTTTGGGATTTGGTTTGAGATCGGGGGTCGGGGATTGGGATCTCGTTTGGGACCTGGGATCTGATTTGGGACCTGGGATCTGGTTTGGGATTTGGTTTGAGATCAGGGGTCAGGGATGGGGATCAAGGATTGGGATCTGGTCTGGGATCCGGTTGGGGATCAGGGATCTGGATGGGGATCTGGGATCCGGTTTGGAACCTGGGACTGTGATCTGGTTTGGGATTTGGTTTGAGATTGGGGTCGGGGATTGGGATCTGGTTTGGGATCTGGGATCTGGTTTGGGATTTGGTTTGAGATGGGGATTGGGGATTGGGATCAGGGATTGGGATCAGGGACAGGGATCTGGGATGGGGATCCGGAATCCTGTCAGGGATCTGGGATCTGGTTTGGGATTTGGTTTGAGATCAGGGGTCGGGGACGGGGATCAGGGATTGGGATCTGGTCTGGGATCCACTCGGGGATCGGGGATCTGGTTTGGTATTTGGTTTGAGATCGGGGATCAGGGATTGGGATCTGGTCTGGGAACCGCTTGGGGACCTGGGATCTGGTTTGGGATTTGGGTTTGGGATTTGGTTTGAGATCAGGGGTTGGGGATGGGGGTCAGGGATTGGGATCCGGTTTGGGACCTGGGATCTGGTTTGGGATTTGGTTTGAGATGGGGGTCGGGGACGGGGATCGGGTCTGGGATCCGCTGGGGGATCCGGGATCCGCGCGGCGAGCGTCTCCCTTGTCCCGCAGTACCCGATGTACTCCCGCGATTACGTCTACGTGCGGCGCTACAGCGTCGACCCCGAGCGCAAGCTGATGGTGCTGGTGTCCCGGTGCGGCTCCCCGGAAATCCCACCGGATTCCCCAAAAAATCCCACCGGATTCCCGAAAAAATCCTCCCAGGAATTCCCAAAAATCCTCCCTGGAATTCCCAGAAAAATCCCACCGGATTCCCGAAAAAATCCCACCGGATTCCCAAAAAAATCCCAAAGAATTCCCAAAAAAAACCCACCGGGAATTCCCAAAAATATCCCCGGGAATTCCCAAAAAAATCCCACCAGGAATTCCCAAAAAAATCCCACCGGATTCCCGAAAATCCCCCTGGAATTCCCAAAAAATCCCACAAAATTCCCAAAAATCCTCCCTGGAATTCCCAAAAATCCTCCCTGGAATTCCCAAAAATCCTCCCAGGAATTCCCAAAAAAATCCCACAAAATTCCCGAAAATCCCCCCGGGGATTCCCAAAAAAATCCCACCGGATTCCCTAAAAATCCTCCCTGGAATTCCCAAAAATCCCCCCTGGAATTCCCAAAAAAATCCCACCGGATTCCCAAAAAAATCCCACCGGATTCCTAAAAAAATCCCACCGGATTCCCGAAAATCCTCCCAGGAATTCCCGAAAAAATCCCACCGGATTCCCAAAAAAATCCCACCAGATTCCCAAAAAAATCCCACCGGGAATTCCAAAAAAATCCCACCGGATTCCCTAAAAAATCCCACCGGATTCCCTAAAAATCCTCCCTGGAATTCCCAAAAATTCCCCCTGGAATTCCCAAAAAAATCCCACGGGATTCCCGAAAAAATCCCACAGAATTCCCAAAAATCCTCCCTGGAATTCCCAAAAATTCCTCCTGGAATTCCCAAAAAAATCCCACGGGATTCCCAAAAAAATCCCACCGGATTCCCTAAAAAATCCCATCGGATTCCCGAAAATCCCCCCAGGGATTCCCAAAAAAATCCCACCAGACTCGCAAAAATCCTCCCCAGAATTCCCAAAAATCCTCTCTGGAATTCCCAAAAAAATCCCACCGGATTCCCAAAAAAATCCTCCCAGGAATTCCCAAAAATCCTCCTGGAATTCCCGAAAAAATCCCCCCGGGAATTCCCAAAAAAATCCCACCGGATTCCCGAAAAAATCCCACCGGATTCCCAAAAAAATCCCACGAGATTCCCTAAAAATCCTCCCTGGAATTCCCAAAAAAATCCCACCGGATTCCCAAAAAACCTCCCTGGAATTCCCAGAAAAATCCAACGGGATTCCCTAAAATCCCCCCGGGGATTCCCAAAAAAATCCCACCGGATTCCCAAAAAAATCCCACCGGATTCCCAAAAAAATCCCACCGGATTCCCAAAAAAATCCCACCGGATTCCCAAAAAAATCCCACCGGATTCCTAAAAAAATCCCACCGGATTCCCAAAAATCCCCGATGGAATTCCCAAAAAAATTCCACAGGATTCCCAAAAAAATCCCACCGGGAAATCCCAAAAAAATCCCACGAGATTCCCTAAAAATCCTCCCTGGAATTTCCAAAAATCCCCCCTGGAATTCCCAAAAAATCGCCACTGAAATTCCCAAAAATCCTCCCTGGAATTCCCAAAATCCTCCCAGGAATTCCCAAAAAAAACCCACTGGATTCCCAAAAAAATCCCACAAAATTCCCAAAAAAATCCCACCGGATTCCCAAAAAAATCCCACAGAATTCCCAAAAAAATCCCACCGGATTCCCAAAAATCCTCCCTGGAATTCCCAAAAAAATCCCACCGGATTCCCAAAAAAATCCCACAGGATTCCCGAAAATCCCACTGGGAATTCCCAAAAAAATTCCACAGGATTCCCAAAAAAATTCCACAGGATTCCCAAAAAAATCCCACAGGATTCCCGAAAAAATCCCACCGGATTCCCTAAAAATCCTCCCAGGAATTCCCAAAAAAATCCCACCTGATTCCCTAAAAAATCCCATCGGATTCCCGAAAATCCCCCCGGGAATTCCCAAAAAATCCCACCGGATTCCCGAAATAATCCCACAGAATTCCTAAAAAAATCCCACAGAATTCCCAAAAAAATCTCACCGGATTCCTAAAAAAATCCCACCGGATTCCCGAAAATCCCCCCGGGAATTCCCAGAAAAATCCCACCGGGAATTCCGAAAAAAGTCCCACAGGATTCCCAAAAAAATCCTCCCAGGGATTCCCAAAAAAATCCCACCGGATTCCCAAAAATCCTCCCTGGAATTCCCAAAAATCCTTTCAGAATTCCCAAAAATTCCTCCCTGGAATTCCCAAAAATCCTCCCTGGAATTCAAAAAAAAAAATCCCACAGAATTCCCAAAATTCCCCCCTGGAATTCCCATAAAAATCCCACCGGATTCCCAAAAAAATCCCACCGGGAATTCCAAAAAATCCCTTGCAGAATTCCCAAAAATCCCCCCAGGAATTCCCAAAAATCCCCCCTGGAATTCCCAAAAATCCTCCCCAGAATTTCCAAAAAATCCCTCCAGAATTCCCAAAAAATCGCCACTGAAATTCCCAAAAATCCTCCCTGGAATTCCCAAAAATCCTCCCTGGAATTCCCAAAAAAAACCCCACTGGATTCCCAAAAAAATCCCACCGGATTCCCAAAAAAATCCCCCCGGGAATTCCCAAAAAAATCCCACCGGGAATTCCCAAAAAAATCCCCCCGGGAATTCCCAAAAAAATCCCACCGGGAATTCCCAAAAAAATCCCACAGGATTCCCGAAAAAATCCCACCGGATTCCCTAAAAATCCTCCCAGGAATTCCCAAAAAAATCCCACCTGATTCCCTAAAAAATCCCATCGGATTCCCGAAAATCCCCCCGGGAATTCCCAAAAAAATCCCACCGGATTCCCGAAATAATCCCACAGAATTCCTAAAAAAATCCCACAGAATTCCCAAAAAAATCTCACCAGATTCCTAAAAAAATCCCACCGGATTCCCGAAAATCCCCCCGGGAATTCCCAGAAAAATCCCACCGGGAATTCCGAAAAAAGTCCCACAGGATTCCCAAAAAAATCCTCCCAGGGATTCCCAAAAAAATCCCACCGGATTCCCAAAAATCCTCCCTGGAATTCCCAGAAAAATCCTGTAGGATTCCCTAAAAATCCCTCCAGGAATTCCCAAAAAAATCCCACCGGGAATTCCCAAAAAACCCTCTTAGGAATTCCCAAAAATCCCCCCGGGAATTCCCAAAAAAATCCCACCGGATTCCTAAAAAAATCCCACCGGGAATTCCCAAAAAAATCCCACCGGATTCCCAAAAAATCCCTCCAGAATTCCCAAAAAATCGCCACCGAAATTCCCAAAAATCCCAAAATTCTCCCAGGAATTCCCAAAAATCCTCCCTGGAATTCCCAAAAATCCCCCCTGGAATTCCCAAAAATCCCGCCAGAATTACCAAAAAATCCCGGATGATTCCAGGATCATTCCGGGATCATTTTGGGATCATTCCGGGATATTTTTTGGGAAATTTTGGGGATGATTCCGGGATAATTATGGAATATTTTGGGATCATTTTGGGATCATTCCAGGATCATTCCAAGATAATTTTGGGATCATTCTGAGATCATTCGGGGATCATTCTGGGATAATTCCAGGATAATTTTGGGATCATTCCGGGATAATTTTGGGATTTTTTTTTTGGGATCATTTTGGGATCATTCCGGGGATCATTTGGGGATATTTGGGGATCATTCCAGGATAATTTTGGGATCATTCCGGGATAATTTTTGGGATCATTTTGGGATCATTCCGGGATCATTTGGGGATAATTCCAGGATCATTCCGGGATCATTTTGGGTTATTTTTGGGATCATTTTGGGGTCATTCGGGAATCATTCTGGGATAATTTTGAGATCATTCTGGGATCATTTTGGGATCATTTTGGGATCATATGGGGATCATTCTGGGATAATTCCAGGATATTTTTGGGATCATTCCGGGATAATTTTGGGGATTATTTTGGGATCATTCCGAGATCATTCAGGGATAATTCCAGGATATTTTTGGGATCATTCGGGGATAATTTTGGGATATTTGGGGATCATTTTGGGATCATTCCAGGATCATTCTGGGATCATTTTGGGATCATTCCGGGATAATTTTGGGATCATTCTGCGATAATTGCGGGATAATTTTGGGATCATTCCGGGGATCATTCCAGGATCATTTTGGGATAATTCCAGGCTATTTTTGGGATCATTCCGGGATAATTTTTGGGATCATTCCGGGATAATTCCGGGATCATTCCAGGATATTTTTGGGATCATTCCGGGATAATTTTGGGATATTTTTGGGATCATTCCGGGATCATTCCAGGATCATTCCAGGATATTTTTGGGATCATTCAGGGGATCATTACGGGATAATTTTGGGATATTTGGGGATCTTTTTGGGATCATTCCGGGATATTTTTGGGAAATTTTGGGGATCAATTTGGGATCATTCCAGGATATTTTTGGGATCATTTTGGGATCATTCCGGGATCATTTGGGGATAATTTTGGGATCATTCCGGGATAATTTTGGGAAATTTTGGGGATCTTTTTGGGATCATTCAGGGATAATTCCAGGATTTTTTTGGGATCATTCGGGGATAATTTTGGGATAGTTTGGGGATAATTTTGGGATAATTCCAGGCTATTTTTGGGATCATTCCGGGATAATTTTTGGGATCATTCCAGGATAATTTTGGGATATTTTGGGGATCATTTTGGGATCATTCTGGGATAATTTTGGTGATCATTTTGGACTCATTCTGGGATCATTCCGGGATAATTTTGGGAAATTTTGGGGATCTTTTTGGGATCATTCCGGGATCATTTTGGGATCCTTCTGGGATCCTTCTGGGATCATTCCAGGATAATTTTGGGATATTTGGGGATCTTTTTGGGATCATTCCGGGATCATTTTGGGATAGTTTGGGGATCATTTTGGGATAATTCCAGGATATTTCTGGGATCATTTTGGGATCATTCCGGGGATCATTGGGGGATAATTTTGGGATATTTGGGGATCATTTTTGGGATTATTCCAGGATAATTCCAGGATATTTTTGGGATCATTCCGGGATAATTTTGGGGATTATTTTGGGATAATTCCGAGATAATTCGGGGATAATTCCAGGATCATTTTGGGATCGTTCCAGGATAATTTTGGGATATTTTTGGGATCATTTTGGGATCATTCCGGGGATCATTGGGGGATAATTTGGGGATCTTTTTGGGATCATTTTGGAATCATTCCGGGATAATTTTGGGATATTTGGGGATCTTTTTGGGATCATTCCGGGATATTTTTGGGAAATTTTGGGGATCATTTTGGGATAATTCCAGGATATTTCTGGGATCATTTTGGGATCATTCCGGGGATCATTGGGGGATAATTTTGGGATATTTGGGGATCTTTTTGGGATCATTCCAGGATAATTTTGGGATCATTCTGGGATAATTCCGGGATAATTGTGGGATAGTTTGGGGATCATTTTTGGTCTCATTCCAGGATAATTCCAGGATATTTTTGGGATTATTCCGGGATAATTTTGGGGATTATTTTGGGATCATTCCGAGATCATTCAGGGATAATTCCAGGATCATTTTGGGATCATTCGGGGATAATTTTGGGATATTTGGGGATCATTTTGGGATAATTCCAGGATATTTTTGGGATCATTTTGGGATCATTCCGGGATAATTTTTGGGATCATTCCAGGGATCATTCCGGGATAATTTTGGGATATTTTGGGGATCATTCCGGGATCATTCCGGGATCATTTGGGGATAATTCCAGGATCATTCTGGGATCATTTTGGGATCATTCCGGGATAATTTTGGGATCATTCCGGGATCATTTTGGGATCATTCCAGGATAATTTTGGGATAGTTTGGGGATTATTTTGGGATCATTCGGGGAACGTTCCAGGATATTTTTGGGATCATTCTGGGATAATTTTGGGATCATTGGGGGATCATTCCGGGATCATTTTGGGGATCATTTTGGACTCATTCCGGGATAATTTTGGGATCATTTTGGGATCATTCTGGGGATCATTTTGGGATCATTCCGGGATCATTTTGGGATCATTCCGGGATCATTTTGGGGATCATTTTGGACTCATTCCGGGATAATTTTGGGATCATTTTGGGATCATTTTGGGATCATTCCGGGGATCATTGGGGGATAATTTTGGGATCATTCGGGGATAATTTTGGGGATCATTCCGGGATCATTTTGGGATCATTTTGGGACCATTCCGGGCGGATTCCGGCAGGGCCGTGGAGCACCCCGGCGTTCCCGAGCAGCCGGAGCACGTCCGCGTGCGCAGCTACGAATCGCACATGGTGATCCGGCCCCACCGCGGCTTCGACGAGGTCAGCGCCGAAAATCCCCGGAAATCCCGGAAAAGCCTGTGGGAAACGGGGGAAAATCGGGGAAATTCCGGGAAAATATGGGGGAATTCCGGGAAAATCCCCAAAAATCCCGGAAAAACCTGCGGGAAACGGGCGAAAATCGGGGAAATTCCGGGAAAAATCTGGGGGAAACGGGGGAAAATCGGGGAAATTCCAGAAAAATACGGGGGAATTCCCGGAAAATGCCGGAAAAATCTGCGGGAAACAGGGAAAAATCGGGAAAAATCTAGAAAAATCTGGGGGAAACGGGGAAAAATCGGGGAAATTCCGGGAAAATACGGGGGAATTCCGGGAAAATCCCCAAAAATCCCGGAAAAATCTGCGGGAAACGGGGCAAAATCGGGGAAATTCCGGGAAAATCCCGGAAAAATCTGGGGGAAACGGGGGTAAATCGGGGAAATTCCGGGATAATACGAGGGAAATCCAGGAAAATCCCAGAAAAATCTGGGGGAAATGGGGAAAAATCGGGGAAATTCTAGAAAAAGCTGGGGGAAATCGGGGAAATTCCGGGAAAATACAGGGAAAATACGGGGGAATTCCGGGAAAATCCCGAAAAAATCGGGGAAATTACGGAAAAATACGGGGGAATTCTGGGAAAATCCAGGAAAAATCTGCGGGAAACGGGCAAAAATCGGGGAAATTCCGGGATAATACGAGGGAATTCTGGGAAAATCCCGGAAAAAATATGGGGAAATGGGGAAAAAATTGGGAAAATTCTAGAAAAATCTGGGGGAAACGGGGGAAATCGGGGAAATTCCGGGAAAATACGGGGGAATTCCGGGAAAATCCCAAAAATCCTGGAAAAATCTGGGCGAAACGGGGAAAAATTGGGGAAATTCCAGAAAAATACGGGGGAATTCTGGGAAAATCCTGGAAAAATCTGCGGGAAACGGGGAAAATCGGGGAAATTCCGGGAAAATACGGGGGAATTCCGGGAAAATCCCGGAAAAATCTGGGGGAAACGGGGAAAATCGGGGAAATTCCGGAAAAATACGGGGGAATTCCGGGAAAATCCCCGAAAATCCCGGAAAAAACCTGCGGGAAACGGGGGAAATCGGGAAAATACGAGGGAAATCCAGGAAAAATCTGCGGGAAACGGGGAAAATCGGGAAAATTCTAGAAAAATCTGGGGGAAACGGGGAAAAATTGGGGAAATTCCGGGAAAATACGGGGGAATTCCGGGAAAATCCCCAAAAATCCCGGAAAAATCTGCGGGAAACGGGCGAAAATCGGGGAAATTCCAGGAAAATCCCGGAAAAATCTGGTGGAAACGGGGGAAAATCGGGGAAATTCCAGAAAAATACGGGGAAAATCCCGGAAAAATCTGGGGGAAACAGGGAAAAATAGGGAAATTCTGGGAAAATCCCGGAAAAATCTGGGGGAAACGGGGGAAAATCGGGGAAATTCCGGGAAAATACGAGGGAAATCCAGGAAAATCCGGAAAAACCTGCGGGAAACGGGGGAAATCGGGGAAATTCCCGGGAAAATACGAGGGAATTCCGGGAAAATCCCCGAAAATCCCGGAAAAACCTGCGGGAAACGGGGAAAATCGGGGAAATTCCGGGAAAATACGGGGGAATTCCGGGAAAATCCCCGAAAATCCCGGAAAAACCTGCGGGAAACGGGGGAAAATCGGGGAAATTCTAGAAAAATCTGGGGGAAACGGGGGAAAATCGGGGAAATTCCGGGAAAATACGGGAAAATCCAGGAAAATCCCGGAAAAATCTGGGGGAAACAGGGAAAAATGGGGAAATTCTGGGAAAATACGGGGAAAATCCCAGAAAAATCTGGGGGAAACAGGGAAAAATAGGGAAATTCTGGGAAAATCCCGGAAAAATCTGGGCGAAACGGGGGAAAATTGGGGAAATTCCGGGAAAATACGAGGGAATTCCAGGAAAATCCCCGAAAATCCCGGAAAAATCTGCGGGAAACGGGGCAAAATCGGGGAAATTCCGGGAAAATACGGGGGAATTCCGGGAAAATCCCCAAAAATCCCGGAAAAATCTGGGGGAAACGGGCGAAAATCGGGGAAATTCCGGGAAAATCCCGGAAAAATCTGGGGGAAACAGGGAAAAATGGGGAAATTCTGGGAAAATACGGGGAAAATCCCGGAAAAATCTGGGGGAAACAGGGAAAAATCGGGGAAATTCTGGGAAAATACGGGGAAAATCCCAGAAAAATCTGGGGGGAAACAGGGAAAAATAGGGAAATTCTGGGAAAATCCCGGAAAAATCTGGGCGAAACGGGGGGAAAATCGGGGAAATTTCGGGAAAATACGAGGGAATTCCGGGAAAATCCCGGAAAAATATGGGGGAAAACAGGGAAAAATAGGGAAATTCCGGGAAAATCCCGGAAAAAACGGGGAAAAATCGGGGAAATTCCATAAAAATAAGAGGAAATCGTGGAAAAATCTGGGCGAAACGGGGGAAAATCTGGGAAATTCCAGAAAAAAATGGGGGAATTCCGGGAAAATCCCAGAAAAATCTGGGGGAAACGGGGAAAATCGGGGAAATTCCGGGAAAATACGGGGGAATTCCGGGAAAATCCCCAAAAATCCCGGAAAAAATCTGCGGGAAACGGGCGAAAATCGGGGGAATTC
>NW_027099496.1:0-32063 GCF_031753505.1 Anomalospiza imberbis | reverse complement strand
ACCCCAATTTTGGGGTTCCTGATGGGTTTTTATATCCCCTCACCCCAATTTTGGCGTTCCCGATGGATTTTTATGTCCCCTCACGCCAATTTTGGGGTTTCTGATGGGTTTTTATATCCCCCTCACCCCAATTTTGGGGTTCCTGATGGGTTTTTTTTATCCCCTCACCCCAATTTTGGGGTTCCTGATGGGTTTTTATGTCCCCTCACTCCAATTTTGGGGTTCCTGATGGGTTTTTATATCCCCCCACCCCCAATTTTGGGGTTCCTGATGGGTTTTTATGTCCCCTCACCCCAATTTTAGGGTTCCTGATGGGTTTTTATGTCCCCTCACCCCAATTTTGGGGTTCCTGATGGGTTTTTATGTCCCCTCACCCCAATTTTGGGGTTCCTGATGGGTTTTTATATCCCCTCACCCCAATTTTGGGGTTCCTGATGGGTTTTTATATCCCCTCACCCCAATTTTGGGGTTCCTGATGGGTTTTTATGTCCCCTCACCCCAATTTTGGGGTTCCTGATGGGTTTTTTATATCCCCTCACCCCAATTTTGGGGTTCCTGATGGGTTTTTATATCCCCTCACCCCAATTTTGGTGTTCCTGATGGGTTTTTTTTATCCCCTCACCCCAATTTTGGCGTTCCTGATGGATTTTTATGTCCCCTCACCCCAATTTTGGGGTTCCTGATGGGTTTTTATGTCCCCTCACCCCCAATTTTGGGGTTCCTGATGGGTTTTTATAACCCCTCACCCCAATTTTGGTCTTCCCGATGGGTTTTTATGTCCCCTCACCCCAATTTTGGGGGTTCCTGATGGGTTTTTATAACCCCTCACCCCAATTTTGGTGTTCCTGATGGGTTTTTATGTCCCCTCACCCCAATTTTGGGGTTTCTGATGGGTTTTTATATCCCCTCACCCCAATTTTGGGGTTCCTGATGGGTTTTTATATCCCCTCACCCCAATTTTGGGGTTCCTGATGGGTTTTTTATATCCCCTCACCCCAATTTTGGTGTTCCTGATGGGTTTTTATGTCCCCTCACCCCAATTTTGGGGTTCCTGATGGGTTTTTATGTCCCCTCACCCCAATTTTGGGGTTCCTGATGGGTTTTTATGTCCCCTCACCCCAATTTTGGGGTTCCTGACCGCTTTCTATTCCCACCACATGGATTTTGGGGTCCTTGCTGTGTCTCCCTCCATTTTTGGGGTTCCTGATCCTTCTCTATCTGTTTTTAGGGTTCTCTCCCCAATTTTAGGTTCTGCCCCTATTTTGGGGCTCTCTCCTGTATGTTTGGGGCTCTCTGTAATTTTTGGAGTTCGCTGCCCGAATTTTGGCATTCTAAGTCTCCCTTTTTTTGGGGTTCTCTCCTCATTTTTACGTTTCTCTCCTCTTTTTTGAGTTTTCCATTTTCGGGGTTCTCTCCACATTTTTGAGGTTCTTGTCCATATTTGGGGTTCTCTCCCCTTTTTTGGGTTCTCCATTTATGGTGTTCCCTCCCCGTTTTTTTTTGCATTATTTCCCCTTTTTGGGTTTTCCATTTTTGGGGTTCTCTCCCCATTTTTAGTTTTATCTTCCCTTTGTTTGGGTTTGCCATTTTCGGGTTTTTCTCACCAGTTTTGAGGTTCTCTCCCCATTTTTCGAGTTCTCCCCACATTTTTAGGTTTCTCCCCTATTTTTTTGGGTTCTTCATTTTTGGGGCTCTCTCCTCATTTTTGGGGTTCTGTCTCTCCATTTTTGGGGTTCTGCCCCGTTTTTAGGGTCCTCTCCCCATTTTTAGGTTTCTCTCTACTTTTTTTATATTCTCCATTTTTGAGGTTGTCTCCCTGTTTTTGGGGTTCTCTCCCCATTTTTGGGGTTCTTCCCCGTTTTTGGGTTCTCTTCCCATTTTTAGATTTTTCTCCCCTTTTTTTGGCTTCTCCATTTTTTGGGGTTTTGTCCCACCCCATTTTTGGGGTTCTCCCCCCGTTTTTAGGGTCCTCTCCCCATTTTTAGGTTTCTCTCTCCTTTTTTATATTCTCTGTTTTTGCGGTTGTCTCCCTGTTTTTGGGGTTCTGTCTCCCCCTTTTTTGGGCTTCTCTCCCCATTTTTAGGTTTCTTTCCCCTTTTTTTGGGTTCTCAGTTTTTGGGGTTCTGTCTCTCCCCATTTCTGGGGTTCTCCCCCCGTTTTTGGGGTCCCTGACTCTGCTCTCCTCCCCAGCCCTGCAGCTGCCCCTGGTGAGCGAGGGGGGCCGGGGGGGGCCCCCCGAGAGCCCCCAGCCCGTGCCCCCCCCCCGGCCCCGGCAGATGCTGGGGCTGCCCCCGCCCCCCTACCTGGTGCCGCGCAGCCTGGAGAGGTGAGGACACGCCCCCAAGCCCTGATTGGCTGATGGGGGAGGGCCTGGGCGCTGATTGGCTGATGTGGGAGGGCCTGGGAGCTGATTGGCTGATGGAGGAGAGCCTGGGAGCTGATTGGTCGGTGGGGGCGAGCCTGGGAGCTGATTGGCCACTTGGGGAGAGCCTGGGAGCTGATTGGCCAATGGGGGAACAGCCTGGGAGCTGATTGGCCAATGGGGGAACAGCCTGGGAGCTGATTGTCTGATGTGGGATGGCCTGGGAGCTGATTGGTCGATGGGGGCGAGCCTGTGAGCTGATTGGTCAATGGGGGAACAGCCTGGGAGCTGATTGGCTGATGTGGGAGGGCCTGGGAGCTGATTGGCCGATGGGGGACAGCCTGGGAGCTGATTGGCCACCTGGGGAGAGCCTGGGAGCTGATTGGCCAATGGGAGAACAGCCTGGGAGCTGATTGGCCGATGGGGACATCCTGGGAGCTGATTGGCTGATGGGGGACGGCCTGGGCACTGACTGGCCAACAGGGGAGAGCCTGGGTGCTGATTGGCTGGTGTGGGAGGGCCTGGGAGTAGATTAGCTAGAGAGACTGGGAGATCCTGTGCCCTGATTGGCCAGAGGTTTGGGGAGAACCTGTGCTCTGATTGGCCTGAGCTTGGGGAGATCCTGTGCCCTGATTTGCCAGAGGTCTGTGAGAATCAAAGCTTGATTGGATGGAATTCCAGGGGAATCTTGTGCCCTGATTGGCCGTTAGCAGTACCTGGGAGGGGTCCCAGGCTCGCATTGGCCAGAGGAGGGGCACGCACCCTGATTGGCTAGAGGTTTGTGGTGATCCTGTCCTCTGATTGACCAGAGTTCTGGAGAGATCCTGTGCTCTGATTGGCCCACAGAATGTCACAAGCTGTGATTGGCTAGGGGAGGGTCATGTACCCTGATTGGCCAGAGGTTTTGGGGGGATCCTGTGCTCTGATTGGCCAAAGATTCTCAAACATCCTGTGCCCTGATTGGCAGAGATCAGGGAGGATTTCATGCTCTGATTGGGTAGAACTCCAGGGTGATAATGTGAGCTGACTGGCCGAGCAGGAGGCTTGTGCTGATTGGCTGGATGGACAGGAGTCTGCAGGTGGTGATTGGACAGAGATCCTGTGCTCTAATTGGACAGAGATTCCAGGGAGATCTTGTGGTCTGATTGGCTGGAGATCCAAGGGGGCTCCAGCCTTGTGTTCTCATTGGCTGGACAAGAGGCTTTGCGCAGCGGTTGGTCGGATGTTCAGGAGCCTGTGGGTGCTGATTGGCTGCTGCTCTGAGGGCTCACAGACCCTGATTGGCCAGAGCTCTGGCGAGTGGTGTGTTCTCATTGGCCAGAGCTTTGGGGTGATCTCGGGCACTGATTGGCTGGAGTGGAGCTTGCAGCTGCTGATTGGCCAGTGGTTCAGAGGATCCCAGTAGCTGATTGGCCGGGTGGGCAGGAGAGCTGTGTGCTCATTGGCCAGGAGTGCAAGAGACCCCTGGGTGGTGATTGGTCAGCTGACCAGGAGCCCCATGGTGCTGATTGGCCAGGCAGGCGGGATTGCCTGTCCTGCGATTGGCCAGAGCTGTGAGTCCCTCTGTGCTGATTGGCCTGGATCTCCCTGTGCTTTGAGCTGATTGGCCAGGCACTCCCCATGCTCTGAGCTGATTGGCCAGGATCTCTCTATGCCCTGAGCTGATTGGCTAGGATCTCCCCATGCCCTGAGCTGATTGGCTGAGTTCTCCCCATACCCTGAACTGATTGGCCAGGCTCTGCCTGTGCCCTGAGCTGATGGGCTGAGCTCTCCCCATGCCCTGAGCTGATTGGCCAGAATCTCTCCTTACCCTGAGCTGATTGGCTGAGCTCTCCCCTCACCCTGAGCTGATTGGCCGGGCTCTCTCCATGCCCTGAGCTGATTGGCTGAGCTCTCCCATTGTGCCCTCAGCATCGAGATTGACCAGAAGCTGCAGGAGATCATGAAACAGACGGGGGTACCTGACTGTGGGGGGACAGGTGAGTTGGGGGGTCACCTGACCGTGGGGGGACAGGTGAGTCAGGGGGGTCACCTGACCGTGGGGGGACAGGTGAGTCAGGGGGGTCACCTGACCGTGGGGGGACAGGTGAGTCAGGGGGGTCACCTGACCGTGGGGGGACAGGTGAGTCAGGGGGGTCACCTGACCGTGGGGGGACAGGTGAGTCAGGGGGGTCACCTGACCATGGGGGGACAGGTGAGTCAGGGGGTTTACCTGTTTGGGGGGGGGGGTACAGGTGAGTTGGGAGGGGGTTACCTGATTCTGGGGGGCAACAGGTGAGTCGGGGGGTCACCCGGCTGGGAGGGACAGGTGAGTCAGGGGGGTCACCCGGCTGGGAGGGACAGGTGAGTCAGGGGGGTCACCCGGCTGGGGGGGGGGACAGGTGAGAATGGGGGCGGGGGACATGTGGGCATGGGCAGGGGACAGGTGAGAGAGAATGGGAGGGGTGACCTGGCTCTGGGGGTGCAGGTGAGTCAGGGGGGTTACCTGAATCTTGGGGGGTTACCTGGCTCTGGGGGTGCAGGTGAGTCAGGGGGGTTACCTGATTCTCGGGGGTTACCTGGCTCTGGGGGTGCAGGTGAGTCAGGGGGGGTTACCTGATTCTCGGGGGTTACCTGGCTCTGGGGGTGCAGGTGAGTCAGGGGGATTACCTGATTCTCGGGGGTTACCTGGCTCTGGGGGTGCAGGTGAGTCAGGGGGGTTACCTGAATCTTGGGGGGTTACCTGGCTCTGGGGGTGCAGGTGAGTCAGGGGGTTACCTGATTCTCAGGGGTTACCTGGCTCTGGGGGTGCCGGTGAGTCAGGGGGTTACCTGATTCTCGGGGGTTACCTGGCTCTGGGGGTGCAGGTGAGTCAGGGGGATTACCTGATTCTCGGGGGTTACCTGGCTCTGGGGGACACGGGTGAGGATGGTGGGGGGGCGGTTACCTGGCTCTGGGGGACGCAGGTGAGGATGGGGGAGGGGTCACCTGGCCGTGGGGACCCAGGTGAGCCCGGGGCTGTCCCGGGTGGGCCCTGACCCCCCCCTTCCCCCCAGCGGTACCAGGCGGAGATCAACGACCTGGAGAACCTGGGCGAGATCGGCAGCGGCACCTGCGGGCAGGTGTGGAAGATGCGCTTCCGCAAGACCGGCCACGTCATCGCTGTCAAGGTGGGCACCGTCCCCACCCCCCTCCCTGGGGACACCGGGGGGACCCCCAGTGACACCTGTGACCCCTCCTGTGACACCTGTGACTCTCGGTGACAACCTGTGACCCCCCCATGACACCTGTGATCCCCGGTGACACCTGTGACCCCTCATGATACCTGTGCCCCCCGGTGACACCTGTGACCCCTCCTGTGACACCTGTGCCCCCCGGTGACACCTGTGACCCCCCCTGTGACACCTGTGACCCCCCCATGACACCTGTGATCCCCGGTGACACCTGTGACCCCTCATGATACCTGTGCCCCCCGGTGACACCTGTGACCCCCCCTGTGACACCTGTGCCCCCCGGTGACACCTGTGACCCCCCCTGTGACGCCTGTGATCCCCAGTGACACCTGTGACCCCCTCATGACATCTGTGGCCCCTCATGGTACCTGTGACCCCCTCATGACATCTGTGATCCCCAGTGACACCTGTGACCCTCTCATGACACCTGTGCCCCCTGGTGACACCTGTGACCCCCGGTGATACCTGTGATCCCCGATGACACCTGTGACCCCTGGTGACACCTGTGACCCCCCCATGACACCTGTGACCCCCCCTGTGACGCCTGTGACCCCTCCTGTGACACCTGTGCCCCCCGGTGACACCTGTGATCCCTGGTGACACCTGTGACCCTCTCATGACACCTGTGCCCCTTGGTGACACCTGTGACCCCCGGTGACACCTGTGATCCCCGGTGACACCTGTGACCATTCCTGTGACACCTGTGCCCCCCGGTGACACCTGTGATCCCCGGTGACACCTGTGATCCCTGGTGACACCTGTGACCCCCTCATGACACCTGTGACCATTCCTGTGACACCTGTGCCCCCTGGTGACACCTGTGACCCCCTCATGACACCTGTGACCCCTGGTGACATCTGTGATCCCTGGTGACACCTGTGACCCCCTCATGACACCTGTGACCACCCCTGTGACACCTGTGCCCCCCGGTGACACCTGTGCCCCCCCAGCAAATGCGGCGCTCGGGGAACCGTGAGGAGAACAAGCGGATCCTGATGGACCTGGACGTGGTGCTCAAGAGCCACGACTGCCCCTACATCGTGCAGTGCTTCGGCACCTTCATCACCAACGTGAGCACCTGGGCACCTGGGGGGGCACCTGGGGGGACCTGGGGCACATGGGGGGGCATCTGGGGGCACCTGAGGGGCACCCGGGGCTGTGGGTACCCCTACATTGTGCAGTGCTTCGGCGCCTTCATCACCAACGTGAGCACCTGGGCACCTGGAGGGTTGGGGGTGCCTGGATCCATCCATGGGCCCCCCCAGTGCTGCTCCCAGTGCCCTCGCAGTACACCCAGTGCTCCCAGTGCCCTCCCAGTGCTCCCAGTACACCCGGTGTGTCCCCAGACCGACGTGTTCATCGCCATGGAGCTCATGGGCACCTGCGCGGAGAAGCTCAAGAAGCGAATCCAGGGCCCCATCCCCGAGCGCATCCTGGGCAAGATGACGGTGGCAGTGAGTGACAGCGGGGACACTGGGGACAGGGGGGCATTGGGGACATCCAGGGGACTGGGGACACTGGGGGCATTGCAGACAATGGGGACACTGGGGACACCTGGAGCCTTGGGGACACTGGGGAGAGGGGGGGCATTGGGGACACTGGTGACATCCAGGGGATTTGGGATACTGGGGACACTGGGGACACCTGGAGCCTTGGGGACTATGGGGACACTGGGGGACAGTGGGGACACTGCGGGGCATTGGGGACAATGGGGACATCCAGGGGATTGGGGACACTGGGAGCACTGGGGATACTGGGGACATCCAGGGGATTGGGGACACTGGGAGCATTGGGGACACTGGGGACAGGGGGGGCATTGGGACACTGGGGACACCTGGAGTCTTGGAGGCATTGGGGACAATGGGGACACTGGGGGATATTGGAGACATTGGGGACAATGGGGACACTGGGGGACAGTGGGGACACTGGTGGCATTGGGGACATCCAGGGGATTGGGGACACTCAGGACATTGGGGACACTGGGGACACCTGGAGCCTTGGGGATGCTGGGGACAGTGGGAACACCAGGGACAGGGAGGACCCTGGGGACAACGGGGAGAACGGGAGCCCTGGGGACATTGGGGACACGCAGGGTGGCTCTGGGATTCTGGGTAAGGTGACAGTGGCAGTGAGTGGCACTGGGGACAGTTGGGACACTGGGGACAGGCAGGGGGGTCCTGGCATCCTGGGCAAGATGATGGTGATGACACTGGGGACACTGGGGACAGGCAGGGGGTCCCCAGGATCCAGCGCCCCATTCCCGAGTGGGTCCTGGGCTGGGTGACAGTGGCAGTGAGCAGGGTGGTGGTGGCACAGAGGTGGCACGGAGGTGACACTGGGGACAATCCCTGCCTGCAGATCGTGAAGGCGCTGCTGTACCTGGAGGATAAGCACGGGGTGACCCACAGGGGACAACTGGGGACAGTCAGGGTGTCTCTGGGTTCTGAGCAGGGTGGTGGTGGCACAGAGGTGGCACAGAGGTGACACTGGGGACAATCCCTGCCTGCAGATCGTGAAGGCGCTGCTGTACCTGAAGGAGAAGCACGGCGTGATCCACAGGGACGTCAAACCCTCCAACATCCTGCTGGACGAGCGGGGCCAGATCAAGCTCTGCGACTTCGGCATCAGCGGCCGCCTGGTGGACTCCAAGGCCAAGACCCGGAGCGCCGGCTGTGCGGCCTACATGGCGGTGAGGGGACACTGGGGACATCGGGGGGGACATTGGGGACACTGGGACATCCCCAGAGCACAGGGTGCGCAGCCGACATGGCGGTGAGGGGACACTGGGGACATGGGGACACAGGAGACATTGGGGGACATGGGGACACAGGAGACATTGGGGGACACTGGGGACATGGGGAGACATTGGAGACATTGGGGACATGGGGAGACATTGGGGGACACTGGGGACATTGGAGACATTGGGGGACACTGGGGACATGGGGGGACACTGGAGACATGAGCCAGCCCCGGAGCGGGGATTTGGGGGTGCTGGGGTCCCCAGGGTGGGGGGATTTGAGGCTGGGGCTGTCGGGGGCTCCCCCCAGCTCGGGGGGTTTCGGGGATCCCCCGGGGTTTGGGGGATCCCCCCAGGTCTGGGGTTCTGGGTGTTGGGGGTTCCCGGGTTTGGGGTTTTTTGGGGGTTCCCGGGTTTGGGCTTTGGATGTTCGGGGTTCCCGGGTTTGGGGGCTCCCAGATTTGGGGTTTTTGGGATTCCCATAGGTTTGGGTTTTTTTGGGGTTTTGAGGATCTCCCCAGGTTTGGGATTTTGGGGGTTCCCAGGTTTGGGTTTTTGGGGTTCTGGAGGATCTCCCCCTATCTGGGAGTGCCAGGGGTCCCCCAGGTCTGGAAATTTGGGGAGTCCCAGGTTTGGGGTTCTGGGTCTTTGGAGATTCCCAGCTTTGGGGTTTTGGGGTCCCCAGGTTTGGGCTTTTGGGGGGTCCCTTCCGGGTTTGGGGTTCTGGAGGTTCTCAGGTTTGGAGTTTTTGGAGTCCCCCTAGGTTGTCTTTTTTGGGGGGTTTTGAGGATCCCCCCAGGTTTGGGATTCCGGGGGTTCCCAGGTTCGGGGTTTTGGGTGTTTGAGGGTTTGGGGTTTTGGGGTTTCCCAGGATTGGGGTTTTTGGGGTCCTCCAAGGTTTGGGGTGTTTGGGGTTTTGGGGATTCCCAGGTTTGGGGTTTTTGGGGTTTCCTAGGTTTGGGGTGTTTGGGGTTTTGGGGGTTCCCAGGTTTGGGGTTCTGGGGGTTTGGGGTTCTGGGGGTTTGGGGTTTTGGGGTTTCCCAGGGTTGGGGTTTGGGGTTCTGGGGGTTTGGGGTTCTGGGTGTTTGGGGTTTTGAGGTTTCCCAGGTTTGGGGTTCTGGGGGTTTGGTGTTTTGGGGGTTCCCAGGATTGGGGTTTGGGGTTCTGGGGGTTTGGTGTTTTGGGGGTTCCCAGGATTGGGGTTCTGGGGGTTTGGTGTTTTGGGGGTTCCCAGGGTTGGGGTTTGGGGTTCTGGGGGTTTGGGGTTTCCCAGGTTTGGGGTTCTGGGGGTTTGGTGTTTTGGGGGTTCCGAGGTTTGGGGTTCTGGGGGTTTGGTGTTTTGGGGGTTCCCAGTTTGGGGTTTTGGGGATTCCCAAGTTTGGGGGTTTGGGGTTTTGGGGGTTCCCAGGTTTGGGGTTTTTGGGGTTCTGGGGGTTTGGGGTTTTGGGGTTCCCAGGTTTGGGGTTCTGGGGGTTTGGTGTTTTGGGGGTTCCGAGGTTTGGGGTTCTGGGTGTTTGGGGTTTTGGGGTTCCCAGGTTTGGGGTTCTGGGGGTTTGGGTGTTTTGGGGGTTCCCAGGTTTGGGGTTTTGGGGGTTTTGGGGTTCCCAAGTTTGGGGTTCTGGGGCTTTGGGGTTCTGGGTGTTTGGGGTTTTGGGGTTCCCAGGTTTGGGGTTCTGGGGGTTTGGGGTTTGGTGTTTTTGGGGTTCCCGGGTTTGGGGTTCTGGGGGTTTTGGGGATTCCTAGGTTGGGGGTTCTGGGGGTTTGGGGTTTTGGGGGTTCCCAGGTTTGGGGTTTGGGGGTTTGGTGTTTTGGGGGTTCCCAGGTTTGGGGTTTTGGGGGTTTTGGGGTTCCCAAGTTTGGGGTTCTGGGGCTTTGGGGTTCTGGGTGTTTG
This sequence comes from Anomalospiza imberbis, assembly GCF_031753505.1. Lineage (NCBI taxonomy): Eukaryota > Metazoa > Chordata > Aves > Passeriformes > Viduidae > Anomalospiza > Anomalospiza imberbis. Next base: position 21,861 of record NW_027099496.1, on the reverse strand, counting down.
GGGTTTTGGGGTTTTCAGGTTTGGGGTTCTGGGGGTTTGGGGTTTGGTGTTTTTGGGGTTCCCGGGTTTGGGGTTCTCGGGCCCTGCCCCCCCGGTGCCCCCAAGCCCGCCCCTCCCCCAGCCCGAGCGCATCGACCCCCCCGACCCCACCAAGCCCGACTACGACATCCGCGCCGACGTCTGGAGCCTCGGCATCTCCCTGGTGAGCGCCCGCCCGCGGCCCCACACGCCACCTCAGGGTCCCCAAATGTCACCCAGGGTCCCCAAACGCCACCTCAGGGTCCCCAAATGTCACCCAGGGTCCCCACACGCCACCTCAGGGTCCCCAAATGTCACCCAGGGTCCCCACACACCACCTCAGGGTCCCCAAATGTCACCCAGGGTCCCCACACACCACCTCAGGGTCCCCAAATGTCACCCAGGGTCCCCAAACGCCACCTCAGGGTCCCCAAATGTCACCCAGGGTCCCCAAACGCCACCTCAGGGTCCCCAAATGTCACCCAGGGTCCCCAAATGTCACCTCAGTGTCCCCAAATGTCACCCAGGGTCCCCACACGCCACCTCAGCGTCCCCAAATGTCACCCAGGGTCCCCAAACGCCACCTCAGGGTCCCCAAATGTCACCCAGCGTCCCCAAATGTCACCCAGGGTCCCCAAATGTCACCTCAGTGTCCCCAAATGTCACCCAGGGTCCCCAAACGTCACCTCAGTGTCCCCAAATGTCACCCAGGGTCCCCAAATGTCACCTCAGTGTCCCCACATGTCATCCAGGGTCCCCATATGCCACCTCAGTGTCCCCAGGGTCCCCACACCCCACCCAGGGTCCCCAAACGTCACCTCAGTGTCCCCAAATGTCATTCAGGGTCCCCAGACATCACCTTAGCATCCCCACATGCCACCCAGTGTCCCCAAACGTCACCCTGCATCCCCAAATGCCACCCAGGGTCCCCAAATATCACCTCAGTGTCCCCAGAAGCCACCCAGGGTCCCCAAACGTCACCCACGGTCCCCAAATGCCACCACAATGTCCCCAAATGTCACCTCAGTGTCCCCAGGGTCCCCAAACTTTACCCAGGGTCCCCAAACGTCACCTCAGTGTCCCCAGGGTCCCCTCTGTCCCCAGATGTCACCCCTGCATCCCCTGCATCCCCAAATGTCACCTCAGGGTCCCCAAATGTCACCCAGGGTCCGCAGGGTCCCCAAATGTCACCGAGGGTCCCCAAAGTGTCACCCTGGTGTCCCCTGCATCCTCAAACGACACCCCAGGGTCCCCAAACGTCACCCCAGGGTCCCCACATGTCACCGAGGGTCCCCAAAGTGTCCCCAGGGTCCCCAAATATCATTCAGCTGTCCCCAAAGTGTCCCTGACCCGCCCCAGTGTCCCCAACGTGCCACCCAGCTGTCCCCAAAGTGTCCCTGACCCGCCCCAGTGTCCCCAACGTGCCACCCAGCTGTCCCCAAAGTGTCCCTGACCCGCCCCAGTGTCCCCAACGTGCCACCCAGCTGTCCCCAAAGTGTCCCTGACCCACCCCAGTGTCCCCAACGTGCCACCCAGCTGTCCCCAAAGTGTCCCTGACCCGCCCCAGTGTCCCCAATGTGCCACCCAGCTGAACCCAGCTGTCCCCAAAGTGTCCCTGACCCGCCCCAGTGTCCCCAGCCTGGCCTCGATCAGCTCCGGGTCCCCAGCGTGTCCCCGTGGTGCCACCTCAGCCCTGCAGCGCCACATGGCCCTACTGTCACCTGTCACCTGTCCCTGTGTCACACCTGTCACCTGTCCCTGTCACACCTGTCACCTGTCCCTGTGTCACACCTGTCACCTGTCCCTGTCACACCTGTGTCACACCTGTCACACCTGTCACCTGTCCCTGTCACACCTGTGTCACACCTGTGTCACACCTGTCACCTGTCCCTGTCACACCTGTGTCACACCTGTCACCTGTGCATCACACCTGTGTCACACCTGTCCCTGTCACACCTGTGTCACACCTGTCACACCTGTCACCTGTCCCTGTCTCACCTGTGTCACACCTGTCACCTGTCCCTGTCACACCTGTGTCACACCTGTCACCTGTGCATCGCACCTGTGTCACACCTGTCCCTGTCACACCTGTGTCACACCTGTCACCTGTGCATCACACCTGTGTCACACCTGTCCCTGTCACACCTGTGTCACATCTGTCACCTGTCCCTGTCACACCTGTGTCACGCCTGTCACACCTGTGTCACGCCTGTCACACCTGTGTCACACCTGTGTCACACCTGTCACCTGTCCCTGTCACACCTGTGTCACACCTGTCACACCTGTCACCTGTCCCTGTCACACCTGTGTCACACCTGTCACCTGTCCCTGTCACACCTGTGTCACACCTGTGTGTGTCACACCTGTGTGTGTCACACCTGTGTCACACCTGTGTCACACCTGTGTGTGTCACACCTGTGTCACAACTGTGTGTGTGTCACACCTGTGTGTGTCACACCTGTGTGTGTCACACCTGTGTCACACCTGTGTGTGTCACACCTGTGTGTGTGTCACACCTGTGTAACACCTGTGTGTGTCACACCTGTGTGTGTGTCACACCTGTGTGTGTGTCACACCTGTGTGTGTCACACCTGTGTGTGTGTCACACCTGTGTGTGTCACACCTGTGTGTGTCACACCTGTGTGTGTGTCACACCTGTGTGTGTCACACCTGTGTCACACCTGTGTGTGTCACACCTGTGTGTGTGTCACACCTGTGTGTGTGTCACACCTGTGTGTGTCACACCTGTGTGTGTGTCACACCTGTGTGTGTCACACCTGTGTGTGTGTCACACCTGTGTGTGTGTCACACCTGTGTGTGTCACACCTGTGTGTGTGTCACACCTGTGTGTGTCACACCTGTCACACCTGTGTGTGTGTCACACCTGTGTGTGTCACACCTGTGTGTGTGTCACACCTGTGTGTGTCACACCTGTGTGTGTCACACCTGTGTCACACCTGTCACCTGTGCATCACACCTGTCACACCTGTCACCTGTGTGTGTCACACCTGTGTGTGTGTCACACCTGTGTGTGTCACACCTGTGTGTGTGTCACACCTGTGTGTGTCACACCTGTGTGTGTGTCACACCTGCGCAGGTGGAGCTGGCCACGGGGCAGTTCCCATACCAGAACTGCTGTCCCTGTCCCTCTCACTCCTGTGTGTGTCACAGCTGTCACACCTGTGTGTGTCACACCTGTGTGTGTCACAGCTGTGTATGTCACACCTGTCACACCTGTGTGTGTCACACCTGTGTCACACCTGTGCAGGTGGAGCTGGCCACGGGGCAGTTCCCATACCAGAACTGCTGTCCCTGTCCTTGTCACTCCTGTGTGTGTCACACCTGTAACACTTGTGTGTGTCACAGCTGTGTATGTCACACCTGTCATGCCTGTATATGTCACACCTGTGTCACACCTGCGCAGGTGGAGCTGGCCACGGGGCAGTTCCCGTACCAGAACTGCAAGACGGATTTCGAGGTGCTGACCAAGGTGCTGCAGGAGGACCCGCCCCTGCTGCCCCCGGCCATGGGCTTCTCCGGGGACTTCCAGGCCTTCGTCCGAGACTGGTGGGGACATCGGGGGACACGGGGGGGACACGGGGGGATACGGGGACATGGGGACACTGGGGGGACATGGGGATATGGGGACACAGAGACATGGGGGGACATGGGGACATCAAGGGGACATGGGGACACTGGGGGGACATGGGGACATGGGGACACAGAGACATGGGGGGACATGGGGACATCAAGGGGACATGGGGACACTGGGGGGACATGGTGACACTGGGGGGACATGGGGGGGACACAGGGACATGGGGGGGACACAGCCCCGGGGTGCTCCCCCCCCTTCCCTGGGGAGCTCCAGGCCTTCGTCTGGGACTGCTGGGGGACACGGGGGACACTGGGGGGACACTGGGGACATGGAGGGACAGGGGGGGACATGGCGCTCACCCCCGTCCCCTCCCCCAGCCTCACCAAGGACCACAGGAAGAGACCAAAGTACAACAAGTTACTGGTGAGTGGCACTGGCACTGGCACCTGGCACTGTCACCCCTGTCACTGTCACACCTGTCATCTGTCACTGGCACACCTGTCACTGTCACACCTGTCAATGGCACACCTGTCACTTGTCACTGTCACACCTGTCACACCTGTCATCTGTCACTGTCACACCTGTCACACGTGTCACACCTGTCATCTGTCACTGTCACACCTGTCACACCTGTCATCTGTCACTGTCACACCTGTCACTTGTCATTGTCACCTGGCACTGTCACACCTGTCACCTGTCATCTGTCATTTTCACACCTGTCACCTGGCACTGTCACTTGTCATTGTCACACCTTTCACACCTGTCATCTGTCATTGTCACACCTGTCACCTGTCATCTGTCATTGTCACACCTGTCACTTGTCATTGTCACACCTTTCACACCTGTCACCTGTCATCTGTCATTGTCACACCTGTCACTTGTCACACCTGTCTGCTGTCACTTGTGTCCCGGGGCCACCTCCCCATCACGACTGCCACCAGAGCCACGGCCACCCCCTCCCTGTCCCCTGTGTGTCCCCACGTCCCCCACGCCAAGAGCTGTGTGTGTCACCTGTGGGGGCACATGCACCATGCCACCGTCCCTGGTGGTCCCCAAGTCCCTGTCACCTCCCCTGCGTGTCCCCATGTCCCTGTGTCTGTGTCCCTGTGTCCCCGTGTCCCTGTGTCTGTGTCCCCATGTCCCTGTGTCTGTGTCCCTGTGTCCCCATGTCCCTGTGTCTGTGTCACTGTGTCTGTGTCCATGTCCCTGTGTCTGTGTCCCTGTGTCCCCATGTCACTGTGTCTGTGTCCCTGTGTCTGTGTCCCTGTGTCTGTGTCCCTGTGTCTGTGTCCGTGTCCTTGTGTCCCCATGTCACTGTGTCTGTGTCCCTGTGTCCCCATGTCCCTGTGTCTGTGTCACTGTGTCTGTGTCCCTGTGTCCCCATGTCCCTGTGTCTGTGTCACTGTGTCTGTGTCCCTGTGTCCCCATGTCCCTGTGTCTGTGTCCCTGTGTCCCCGTGTCCCTGTGTCTGTGTCCCTGTGTCCCCATGTCCCTGTGTCTGTGTCCCTGTGTCCCCCCTGTCCCCATGACCGTGTCCCCCTGTGTCTATGTCTTTGTGTCCCTCTGTCCCCAGGGCCACATCCATGTCCCGTGCCCCCGTCCCCACCTTGTCCCCAAACCCTCACCCTCGGTGCTCCGTCCCCATGTCCCCAAGCTTTGTCCTCCATGTCCACTGCGGTCCCCTTGTCCCCGTGTCACATCCCCATGTCCCTGCTGTTCGCAATGTCCCCAGTGTCCCCAATGTCCCCATTGTCCACAATGTCCCCGATGTCCCCATGTCTCCAATGTCCCTGTTGTCCCCATGTCCCCATGTCCTCACATCCCCTGCTGTCCCCATGTCCCCAGTGTCCCCAATGTCCCATGCTGTCTCCGATGTCCCCACGTCCCCTGTTGTCCCCGGTGTCACTGATGTCCCCATGTCCCCACAGGAGCACACCTTCATCAAGCGCTACGAGACGCTCGAGGTGGACGTGGCCACCTGGTTCAAGGACGTGATGGCCCGGACAGAGTCCCCGCGCCCGGGGGGTGGCCTGGGCCACCACCTGCCCTTCTTCACCAGGTAGCGCCCGCCCGGCGCCGCCACGCCCGGCAGGGGACACCGGGGACAGCCGGGCCACCTCCGGGGACAGGGACAGCGGGGACAGCCCTGGGACACTGCCTGGTTGCCACCACGTCCGGCAGGGGACAGCGGGGACATCTCCTGTGACACCGGGGACAGCCGGGCCACCTCCAGGGACAACCAGGACGGCCCTGGGACAGCACCCGGCACAGGGACAGCCGGGCCACCTCTGGGGACAGGAACACTGGGGACAGCCCTGGGACAAGGCCACCCAGGACAGGGCCACCTGTGACACCCACTGGGGGAGGTGACACCTGTGCCACGCCCCTCTTGTCACCCCCCCGTGCCACCTAGTGTGACAGTGACACTGCCACAGCCAACACAGCCCTGGCCTGGCCTGGAGTGTCCCCAGTGTGTCCCTGCCATCACAGCTGTCCCCTCCCGCTGTCCCCACCTTCCCGAGGCCAGGGGACACCCCTGTCCCCTCTGTGTCCCCCTGGACGTGCCTCAGTTTCCCACAGGGTCCCGTGTGGGGACAGGGCTGTGGACAGGACGGGGAGGTGGCACCGAGGGTGTGACACTGGGATGTGGCACTTGGAGGTGACTCTGGGATGTGACACTCGGGGAGGTGGCCCAGGGACACGGACATGGCTGGGGGATGTGACACACGTGTGACGCCGGGGCCTGGGGATGTGACACTCGGCCCTGAGGGGACATTGAGGGGACGCGGAGGTGGCACCAGGACATGGGGACGTGACACAGAGATGGCACTTGGGGACACGGAGATGGCGCGGGAACGTGGCACAGGGGACAGCGTGGAGAGCCAGCACGGTGATGTGACGGCGAGGGAGACAGCGTGGGGACACGGAAGGATGGCACAGAAATGGCACCAGGACATGACACGGGGACGGCACCGGGATGTGACACGGGGACACGGGACGGAGATGGCACCAGGAAGTGACACAGGACACAGAACGGAGATGGCACCGGGATGGCACAGGACGGAGATGGCACCGGGAAGTGACACGGGGACACAGGGATGGCACCGGGAAGTGACACGGGGACACAGAACAGAGGTGGCACCAGGATGGCACCGGGAGGTGGCACAGAACAGAGATGTCCCCAGGCTGTGACAGTGGGGACACGGCGCTGGAGGACACAGAGTGGTGGCCTGGGGACACGGACACGTCACGGATGTGACATCGCAGGGCCCGGTCCCGGGGATGTGACACCGCGATGTGACACCGGGGATGTGACACCAGGGCTGTGACACCGGGATGTGACACTAAGGATGTGACACCAGGGACGTGACACCAAGGATGTGACACCAAGGATGTGACACGAGGGCTGTGACACCGGGATGTGACACCAAGGATGTGACATTGGGATGTGACACCAAGGATGTGACACCAGGGACATGACATCGCGATGTGACACCAAGGATGTGACATTGGAATGTGACACCAAGGATGTGACACCAGGGACATGACATCGCGATGTGACACCAAGGATGTGACATTGGGATGTGACACCAAGGATGTGACACCAGGGACATGACATCGCGATGTGACACCAAGGATGTGACATTGGGATGTGACACCAGTGCTGTGACACCGCGATGTGACACCAAGGATGTGACACTGGGGACATGGCTTGGGGATGTGGCACCAGGATGTGACACCAGGGACACAGCCCGGGGATGTGACACCGCGATGTGACCCTGGGCTGTGACACCGGGGATGTGACAGCAGGATGTGACACCGGGGACGCGGCCCGGGGTGGCCTCAGGTGGCACGGTGACAATCAGGGCCGGGCCGTGTCCCCGCTGTCCCCAAGGCCAGCAGGTGCAGTTTTAGTGCATTGGGGGCAGTGGGCGGCGCCGCCCCCCGTCCCCCTCATTAATTATTATTATTAATTATTATTATTAATTATTATTATTATAAATGCGCATGTGGAACCCGAGGGGCTGCGTCGGCGTCAGGCTCTGGGGACATTGGGGACATCGGGGACATTGAGATGGACATAGGACAGGGGGGACATTGGGATGGGGACATTGGGGACACTGGGATGGGGAGGGGGACACTGGGGACATCGGGGACACTGGGATGGGGAGGGGGACACTGGGGACACTGGGATGGGGAGGGGGACACTGGGGACATTGGGGACACTGGGATGGGGAGGGGGACACTGGGATGGGGAGGGGGACACTGGGGACATTGGGGGACATGGGGAAGCACAGGGACATTGGGACACGGGGAGATGGACATTGGGGACAAGAGATGGGATGTTGGGGACACAAAAGATGGGACGTTGTGGACATTGGGGACACAGGAGGTGGGACGTTGGGGACACTGGGGACACGAGTGATGGGACGTTGGGGACAAGAGATGGGATGTTGGGGACACAAAAGATGGGACGAGGTGGGACGTTGGGGACACTGGGGACACGAGTAATGGGACATTGGGGACACGAGGGGTGGGACGTTGGGGACACTGGGGACACGAGTAATGGGACATTGGGGACACGAGGGGTGGGACGTTGGGGACACTGGGGACACGAGTAATGGGACATTGGGGGACACGAGGGGTGGGACGTTGGGGACACTGGGGACACGAGTGATGGGACATTGGGGACACGGGTGGGACATTGGGGACACGAGAGGTGGGACGGGGGACACGTGGGGACACCGAGGGACAGCTGGAGGATCCAGGTGACACCGGGGGGCTGGGGAAGGCACTGGGGACATCGGAGGCGGGGACACTCGGTGGCCATCAGGGACACGCGGGGGCACTCGGGTGCCACCCCCGTGACGTCCCCGCAGGCCCTAAGGATGTCACCGGGGGTGACGCGGGGGGGACACGGGGGACATCCCCCCCGGCGTGGGCGGAGAGCCGCGGGGACAGAGCGGGGACACCTTGGGGACAGCGGGGACGCTTTGGGGACAGGATGGCAGCGCCACCGAGCCCCCCGCGGCCCCTCCACCCTCCTCATCCTCATCCTCCTCTTGCCCGGAGGGGGCCCCGCAGGTGGGGGGGGCAGAGGGGACACGGGGGGGACAGGGGGGACCCAGGGCGGGGGGGGGGGTCCTGGATGTCGGGGGGGGGGAGGGCCCGGGTGGCCTCGAGGGGACACCCAGAGGTGTCACCGTCCCCAGGCCCCCCCCCGGGCTGGCCGTGGGGTGACCCCGCCCCGACCCCGGGACCCCCCGTGTCCCCCCCGGGAGCCCCGAGGCCGCGCTGCAGCGGGGACCGGCCCGGGGTGAGTGCGGCATTGGGGGGAACTGGGAGCACTGGGGGGAACTGGGAGCACTGGGAGGTTACGGGGGGCACTGGGGAGTCACTGGGGGTTACTGAGGGGTTACTGGTGGCACTGGGAGGACATTGGGGGTCATTGGTGGCAGTGGGGGGTTAACTTGGGGGGTCACTGGTGGCACTGGGAGGTCATTGGGCTTACTGGGGGGTCACTGGGACGTTACTGGTGCACTGGGGGGGTCACTGGGACGTTACTTGTGGCACTGGGGGGGACACTGGGGGTGTCACAGGGATGTTACTGGTGGCACTGGGGGCTCACTGGGAGGTCACTGGGACGTTACTGGTGGCACTGCGGGGGGTCACTGGGCGTCACTGGGACGTTACTGGTGGCACTGGGGGGGTCACTGGGACGTTACTGGTGGCCCTGGGGGGGTCACTGGGACGTTACTGGTGGCACTGGGGGGGTCACTGGGATGTTACTGGTGGCACTGGGGGGATCACTGGGACGTTACTGGTGGCACTGGGACGTTGCTGGTGGCACTGGGGGTCACTGGGATGTTACTGTGGCACTGGGACGTCACTGGAACGTTACTGGTGCACTGGGGGGGTCACTGGGATGTTACTGGTGGCACTGGGGGGTCATTGGGATGTTACTGGTGGCACTGGGGGGTCATTGGGACGTTACTGGTGTCACTGGGACGTCACTGGGACGTTACTGGTGGCACTGGGGGGTCATTGGGACATTACTGGTGGCACTGGAGGGGGACACTGGGACGTTACTGGTGGCACTGTGGGGGTCACTGGGGGGGTCACTGGGACGTTACTGGTGGCACTGGGGGGGTCACTGGGACGTTACTGGTGGCACTGGGGGGGTCACTGGGGGGGTCACTGGGACGTCACTGGTGGCACTGTGGGGGTCACTGGGACGTTACTGGTGGCACTGGGGGGGTCACTGGGGGTCACTGGCACGTTACTGGTGGCACTGGGGGGTCACTGGGACGTTACTGGTGGCACTGGGGGGCGTCACTGGATCGTTACTGGTGGCACTGGGAGCGGAGCCCGCGCTGACGCCGCCGCCGCAGCCCCGGTGCCCGCCCCGGCCACCCCGGCTCCGCGCTGGACGTCGCCCCCTCCCCCGAGTTCGGGCCGGCACCGGGACCGAGAGCCGTGCGTGCTGGAGCACGCGTGTTCCTGCAGGTGAGCGACACGGACAGGGGACACTGGGGACACAGGGGACAGAGGACACAGGGGACACAGGGGACAGGGACAGGGGGGACACAGCGGGGGGAGTACTAGAGACACGGAAGGGGACACGCGTTCCTGCAGGTGAGGGGGCACGGGTGGGTCCTGAGCCCGTGTGTCCCCCGTGACCCCCCTGTGACCCCCCCCGTCCCTGTCCCTGTCCCTGTCCAGGTGTCGCTGTCCCGGTGTCGCTGTCCCGGTCCCTGACCCTGTCGCCCGCTGTCGCTGTCTCTGTCCCGGTGTCGCTGTCCCCTCTGTGACCCCCCTGTCCGTGTCTCCGCAGGTGTCGCTGTCCCTGTCCGGTGTCGCTGTCCCGGTCCCTGACCCTGTCCCGGTGTCGCTGTCCCTCTGTGACCCCCCTGTCCCGGTGTCGCTATCCCTGTCCAGGTGTCGCTGTCCCAGTCCCTGTCCGTGTCCCGGTGTCGCTGTCCGTGTCCCTGTCCCGGTGTCGCTGTCCCCTCTGTGACCCCCCCTGTCTCTGTCCGTGTCCCCGCAGGTGTCGCTGTCCCCTCTGTGACCCCCGTGTCCGTGTCCCCGCAGGTGTCGCTGTCCCCTTCTGTGACCCCCGTGTCCGTGTCCCCGCAGGTGTCGCTGTCCCGCGCTCCCCCCGGGCTCGGTTTCTCCCTCCGCCGCTGTTTCGTGTCCCCGCGCTCGTCCCCGGGCCCGCCCCGGGGTCCCCCCCCGGTGCCGCGGCCGCTCGTGGTGCTGCGGGGGGGCTGCGGCGCGGGGGGGCCGCGGCGGCGGCTCCGGGGCTCGTTCGTGCTCCCGGCGCGGTTCCCGGAGCCGCTGCAGTTCCTGCACTGCCGCCTGCGCCTCTGCCGCCAGCGCGGCGGCACCGGCTCCGGCACCGGCTCCGGCTCCGGCACCCCGCCGGGGCTGCCCACGGTACCGGCCCGGCTGCGGCTCTGCGGGACGGGGGACAACGGGGTGGGAGAACGATGGGATAACGGGATAACGGGGTGGGAGGAGAACGATGGATAACGGGATAACGGGGTGGGATAAAGATGGGATAACGGGATAACAGGGTGGGATAACGACAGGATAACGATGGGATAATGGGATAACGATGGGATAATGATGGGATAACGGGATAACGGGGGTGGGATAACGATGGGATAACGGCATAACAGGGTGGGATAACGATAGGATAACGATGGAATAATGAGATAATGGGATATCGATGGGATAACGGGATAACGGGGGTGGGGAAAACGATGGGATAACGGGGTGGGATAACGGGGTGGGATAACGGAGGTGGGATAACGGTGGGATAACGATGGAATAACGGGATAACGGTGGGATAATGGGGTGGATAACATGTGGATAACGATGGGATAATGGATAACGGGATAACGGGGTGGGATAACGATGGTATAACGGGATAACAGGGATAACGGGATAATGATAGGGTAACAGGATAGCGATGGGATAACGGGATAACGGGATTGTGATGGGATAACGGGATAACGTTGGGATAACGGGATAGTGATGGATAACGGATAACGATGGGATAACGGGACAGCGATAGGATAATGGGATAACGGATAATGGGACAGTTATGGGATAACAGGATAACAGGTTAGCGGGGATGGGATAACGGGATAGCGATGGGATAATGGGATAACGGGATTGTGGTGGGATAACGGGATTGTGATGGGATAACGGGATAACGTTGGGATAACGGGATAGCAATGGGATAATGGGATAACGTTGGGATAACGGGATAGTGATGGGATAATGGGATAACGATGGGATAACGGGATAGCGATGGGATAACGGGATAGCGATGGGATAACGGGAGACGAGCGATAGGATAACGGGATAGCGATGGGATAATGGGATAACGGGATTGTGGTGGGATAACGGGATAGCGATGGGATAACGGGATAGCGATAGTGATAATGGAATAGCAATGGGATAATGGGATAACGGGATTGTGATGGGATAACGGGATAACGATGGGATGACGGGATAGCAATGGGATAATGTAATAGCGATGGGATAATGGGATAACGGGATTGTGATGGGATAACGGGATTGTGATGGGATAACGGGATAACGTTGGGATAACGGGATAGCGATGGGATAATGGGATAACGGGAGGTGGGATAACAGCGGGACGGTGGTGGGACGGGGGATAACGGGGATAGGATATCAGTGGGATAATGGGGATGGATAGCGGGGACGGGATAAAGGGAATGGGATAACGGGAACGGGATAATGGGGATGGGATAACAGCGGGTTAGCAATGGGATAATGGGATGATGAGAATGGGATAATGGGAATGGCGGCAGTGGGACAGTGGATAACGAGGATGGGATAACGGGGATGGGATAGTGGGGATGGGATTACGGAGGTAGGATAACGGGAAAACAATGGGATAACGGGAGAACGGGTTAACAGGAATGGGGATAACGGGAATGGGGATACAGAGGCAATGGGGGGACACCGGGAATGGGAACAGCAGGAGGGGGAACAGCCCTGAACCACGAGTGGGACACGCACCGGGAACAGGGGACAGCGGGAGCGGCGGCCGTGACAGCACCGGGACAGGGGGGACACGGGGATGGCACCGGGAGTCACCGGACAGGGGGGGACACGGGGGATGGCACCGAGAGTCACCGGGACAGGGGGGACACGGGATGGCACCGGGGTCACCGGGACAGGGGGGACACGGCGATGGCACCGGGGGTCACCGGGACAGGGGGGGACACGGGGATGGCACTCGGGGTCACCGGGACAGGGGGGACACGGCGATGCACCGGGGTCACCGGGACAGGGGGGACACGGGGATGGCACCGGGGTCACCGGGACAGGGGGGACACGGCGATGGCACCGGGGTCACCGGGACAGGGGGGACACGGGGATGGCACCGAGGGTCACCGAGACAGGGGGGACACGGGGATTGGCACCGGGTCACCGGCACACGGGGGGACACGGGGATGGCACCGAGGTCACCGGGACAGGGGGGACACGAGGGATGGCACCGGGGTCACCGAGGACACGCGGGGGGACACGGGGATGGCACCGGGGTCACCGGGACAGGGGGGACACGGGGATGGCACCGGGGTCACCGGCACACGGGGGGACACGGGGATGGCACCGAGGTCACCGGACAGGGGGGACACGGGGAGTGGCACCGGGGGTCTACCGGGACACGCGGGGGGACACGGGGATGGCACCGGGGTCACCGGGACAGGGGGGACACGGGGATGGCACCGGGGTCACCGGGCACAGGGGGGACACGGGGATGGCACCGGGGTCACCGGGACACGCGGGGGGCACCGGGGGAGCTGTCGCCCCTCGGTCCCCCCGCGCCCCCCGTTAATCCCGCCCTCCCCCAGTGCCGGGCCGAGCCCTGTCCCCGCAGAGGGGGCGGAGCCTCTGGCTCAGGCCCCGCCCCCAGGCCCCGCCCCCGCGGCGGCCCCGCCCCCCGGGCGCGCCCTGCGCACCGTGACCCGCCCGATCGTGGTGACGCTGGGGACACCCGCGACCCCCGCGCCCGGTACGGGACCCCCGGGCGGCGGACACCCCCGGGACCTCCCTCGGGACCCCCTGGACCCCAAACTCCGCTTCCGACCCCGGCACCCCCTGACCGGGAACCCCCACTGGGATCACGCCCCCCGAGACCCCCGGGCGAGGGACCCACCGCCCCAAACTCCCCGGGACCCCCAACCGAGACCCCCCTGGGGACCCCCCGGTAACCCGGGACCCCCCGACAGAGACCCCCCCCACTCCCCGCCCCCGGAAGCCCCCCCCCCCCACAACAGGGATCCCTCCCCCCCAACCGGGACCCCCCCCCACAACCGGGGCCCCCAATTTCCCCCCCCGCGGGCAGAAGGCCCCCCCCTCCCGCCTCCCCTCCCCTCCTCCCCTCCCCTCCCCTCCCGATGCCTCCCAGTAACCGCCCCTCCCCCCCAGGTGCCCCCCCGGGGCTCCCCCCGCTGCCGTTCCCGCCGCCCCCGCCCCTCCTGCGCCCCCCGCCCCCACCCCGGGAGCAGCCCCGGGCCCTCCCCGCGGGTGAGTGACAGGAATGGGGGGGGGGCACCGGACCCCCGGGATTGGGGAATTTGGGGGGGTGCCCGGAGCCCTAGGTCCTTCCTGGGGGGATTTGGGGGCTGGGGAGGAGACCCCCGGCTCATTTAGGGGGGGGGTCCCGAACTCCTGGGTCCCTTTTGGGCCAGGGGGGGATTTTGGGGGGTCTCGGACCCCTTGGGGGGGTTTGGGGGGCTGCGGGGGGGGTCCCGAACTGCTCAGTCCCTTTCGAGGGAGGGGCTTTGGACGGGGGGGTCCCGGAGCCCTGGGTCCTTCCTGGGGGGGGGGTTTTGGGGGCTGGGGGGGGTCTCGGAGCTCTGCTTTCCCTTTTCGGGGGGTCCGGACCCCGGGGTCCCTTTGGGGGGGGGCTTATGGGGGAATTTGGGGGGTCCGGCCCCAAATTTGGGGGTCAGGATTTTGGGGGGCTGACGCTGCCCCCCAGCCTCCCCCGTGCCCCCCGGGCCGTGGCCGCCGTTTCCTTTGGTGCCTTTGTGGTGGGGGCGGCGCTGGCGGGGGGGCTCTGGCTCGTGCACGGTCGGACAGGTGAGGGACCCGCCCCCCAGAATCATCCCTGTCCTCCCCAAAATAATCCCCTCAACATAATCCCCCCTCCTCAAATCATCCCCAACTCCAAAAAGACCCCCCAACAATCCCCCCCAACAATCCCCCACCCCAAATAATTACCCTCCCCAAAATATCCCCCGCCTAAATTAATCCAATCCCCCCAAATCCCCCCCCCCATATTAACCCCATCCCAAAAGAACTCCCCCGAAATAATCCACAGCCCCCCAAAGAATCCCCCTCCCCAAAATAACCCCCACAAATGACCTCCTCCCCAGAACAATCCCCACCCCCAAAATCCCCCCGCGAATCCCATCCCTGGGCCCTGCCCCTCCCCCAGACCCCCCCCAGGGCTGGGACCCCCCCCCAAACTCCCCCTTTGCCTCCCCAACCCCCCAGGACCCCCAAACCCCCCTTAAGCCCCCAAATTCACCCCCCCCCGCAGTTCCCATTTAACCGAGACCCCCCCCAAAATCCTCCGAGCCCCTCCCCCACCCCCCAATTTGGGGTGGGACCTCCCCTGATCTCTGCCCCTCCCCCCCCACAGCCCCCCGGCCCCCCCCGGCCCGAGCACTGCCCCCCAGTCCGGGGGGGGGCAGGTACTGGGGGGACTGGGGGGAGTGGAAAGGGATACTGGGAGCACTGGGGCAACTGGGAGGGACATGGGGGATACTGGGAGTACTGGAAGGGGGGAACTGGAGGGGCAGGGGAGAACTGGGAGCACTGGGGGGATTCTTGGGGGAACTGGGAGGAATGTGAGGGTATTGGGGGGACATTGGGAAGGGATGCTGGGAGTACTGGGGGAACCGGTCATACTGGGGATACTGGGAGTGGCACATGGGATACTGGGAGCACTGGGGGGGTCACTGGGAACACTGGGGGGGTCACTGGGAGCGCTGGGGGGGTCACTGGGAGCGCTGGGGGGATAGAGGCCCCCGGGAGTGACAGGGACCTTGGGAGCCAGGCTGGGGTGTGGGGGAGGGGTGTAGGTTGGGTCTGTCCCTGTCCCTGTGTCACTGTCCCTGTCACTGTGTCCCTGTGTCACTGTCCCTTGTCACTGTGTCACTGTCACTGTGTCCCTGTCCCTGTCACTGTGTCCCTGTGTCCCTGTCCCTGTGTCACTGTCCCTGTCACTGACCCTGTCCCTGTCACTGTGTCACTGTCCCTGTGTCACTGTCCCTGTCCCTGTCATTGTGTCCCTGTCCCTGTGTCACTGTCACTGTCCCTGTCACTGTGTCACTGTCACTGTCCCTGTCCCTGTCACTGTGTCACTGTCCCTGTCCCTTTCACTGTGTCCCTGTCACTGTCCCTGTCACTGTGTCACTGTCCCTGTCCCTGTCCCTGTCACTCTGTCCCTGTCCCTGTGTCCCTGTCCCTGTCACTGTGTCCCTGTGTCACTGTCACTGTCCCTGGTCATGTCCCTGTCACTGTGTCCCTGTCACTGTCCCTGTCACTCTGTCCCTGTCACTGTGTCACTGTCCCTGTCCCTGTCCCTGTCACTCTGTCCCTGTCCCTGTGTCCCTGTCCCTGTCACTGTCCCTGGTCATGTCCCTGTCACTGTGTCCCTGTCACTGTCCCTGTCACTCTGTCCCTGTCACTGTGTCCCTGTCCCTGTCGGGTGACAGGCGACGATTGGCAGCTCTGAGCGCTTGGGCTGTGAAATTCCCGAGGGACAAGGAAATTCCGGCAGTGGGAGATGGCGGCCAGAGCTCACCCAGCCCCGAGGCCTCGCAGCCCAGCAGTGCTCTCCAGGGAGGGAAGAGCTGCGCCCTGGGACAGGGCCCATGGCAGGGGGGAGACAGAGCCAGCCAGCGGGGATATTAATTAATCAAAATTCTGCCGTCTGTAACCAGTGAGCGCCGCCGCCTTCGCTCATTAAAATATCCCAGTTGTGCAAAGCTTTGCTGATGGGGGAGAGGGGAGTGGTCTTTGGGGACCCCCCGGCCTTTGGGGACCCCCCCGGCCTTTGGGGGAACCCCCGGCCTTTGGGGACCCCCCGCGTTTGGGGGAACCTGGCTCCTGCTCTGTGCCGAGAACAAACCTCTCCTCAAGGTGTGACTTGGCTTCATCCCCCATCGCTGCGCCCCGGGTGGGCTCCGGGCGCTCTCCGGGCTGGGCACGGCCAAGCAGCGCCAGGATTTGGGGTTTGGTGAGAGGAGCACCCTGGGGGCTGCAGGGGGTCCCATGGGAGGCGACCGGGAGGTTCCAGGGCTCCCGTGACAGAGGGCTGGAGGCTCCGGGGGTCCCGGCTGAGAAGATAAGGGGGGTTCAGGGGTGCAGGAGGCTCCCAGTGCCAGAAAAAAGCGGCTGCCGAAAACCCCGTGCCCGGGAATGGGCGGGTCAGGGGGTCCCGGTTCAGGATAAGGGTGGTACAGGGAGGTCGCTGGTGGCAGAGCAGGGAGTGCAGAGGGTCCCAGAGCCCGGGAATGGGGGTTCGGGAGGGTCCCCGTGCCCGGGAATGGGGGTTCAGGAGGGTCCCAGAGCCGGGAATGGGGGTTCGGGAGGGTCCCCGTGCCGGGAATGGGGGTTCGGGAGGGTCCCAGAGCCCGGGAATGGGGGTTCAGGAGGGTCCCCGTGCCCGGGAATCGGAGTTCAGGGGGGTCCCGGTTCAAGATAAGGGGATACAGGGGGGTCCCGCTGGCAGAGCAGGGAGTGCAGAGGGTCTCCGTGCCCAGGAATGGGGGTTCAGGGGGTCCCCGTGCCCAGGAATGGGGATTCGGGAGGGTCCCTGTGCCCGGGAATGGGGGTTCAGGGGGGTCCCCGTGCCCGGGAATGGGGGTCGGGAGGGTCCCAGAGCCCGGGAATGGGGGTTCAGGGGGGTCCCCGTGCCCGGGAATGGGGGTTCGGGAGGGTCCCTGTGCCCGGGAATCGGAGTTCAGTGGGGGTCCCGGTTCAAGATAAGGGGATACAGGGGGGTCCCGCTGGCAGAGCAGGGAGTGCAGAGGGTCTCCGTGCCCAGGAATGGGGGTTCAGGGGGGTCCCCGTGCCCAGGAGCGGGGGTTCAGGGGGGTCCCGGTGCCGGGGGTCCGTCTGTCCCCTCGGTGCCCCCCCAGGAGCCGCCGGAGCGCCCCCAGACCCAGCGCTGGAGCCACCGCGCGGCTCCGCCTGGCCCCGCCCCTGCTCGCGATTGGCCAATGGCAGCCGGCGGCGTTCGTGACGTCACCGGTCACTGGGCAGATTCCGGGGGCGCCGTTTGGGAGGAGCGGAAGAAGAGGGCGGGACGCGGTGGGGGCGGGGACGGGGAATCCCTGGGAATTCCCCCGGGATCGCCCCTGGATAGCCCGAGTCCCCGTCCATCCCGTTCCCGGGATCCCTATTCCGGGGTCTCCCGTTCCCAGCGCTCCCAGTTCATCCCAGCACTCCCAGTTCATCCCCAGCGCTCCCAGTTCATCCCAGTTCATCCCCAGCGCTCCCAGTTCACTCCCAGTTCACTCCCAGCGCACCCAGTTCCACCCAGCGCTCCCAGTTCATCCCAGTTCTCCCAGTTCCACCCAGCGCTCCCAGTTCATCCCAGTTCTCCCAGTTCCACCCAGCGCTCCCAGTTCACTCCCAGCGCTCCCAGTTCATCCCCAGCGCTCCCAGTTCATCCCAGCGCTCCCAGTTCACTCCCAGTTCACTCCCAGCGCTCCCAGTTCATCCCAGCACTCCCAGTTCACTCCCAGTTCATCCCCAGTGCTCCCAGTTCACTCCCAGCGCTCCCAGTTCATCCCAGCACTCCCAGTTCACTCCCAGTTCATCCCCAGCGCTCCCAGTTCATCCCAGTTCATCCCCAGCGCTCCCAGTTCACTCCCAGTGCTCCCAGTTCACTCCCAGCTCTCCCAGTTCACTCCCAGCGCTCCCAGTTCACTCCCAGCTCTCCCAGTTCACTCCCAGCGCTCCCAGTTCACTCCCAGCTCTCCCAGTTCACTCCCAGCGCTCCCAGTTCACTCCCAGCGCTCCCAGTTCATCCCCAGTGCTCCCAGTTCATCCCCAGCGCTCCGGTTCATCCCCAGCGCTCCCAGTCACTCCCAGTTCACTCCCAGCGCTCCCAGTTCATCCCCAGCGCTAATAATATAATTAATATAATATAATATATATATATAATATAATATATATATGTGTATATAAATATATATTTATATAATATATATAGTATATATAAATATAATATATAATATATGAGTATATAAAATAGTAATATAATATAATGTAATATAATATAATAGTAATGTAATATAATGTAATATAATATAATATAATATAATTATAATATAATATAATATTTGTTATATTATATTATGTTATATTAATGTTTTTTAAATTATTATTGTTATGTTATTGCATTCTCATATCGGCTTTTCTCAGTTACTGAAATGGGTTTTGTGGGTGTGGGGGCATCGGGGGATTTGGGGGGGATTTTGGGGGATGTGGGTGATTTCCAATCCCCATTTACTTTTATTTCCCCATTTATTTCAAATTCCCCATTTATTTTCAATCCCCACTTGTCTTTAATTCCCCCATTTATTTAATTCCCCCATTTATTTTCAATCCCATTTATTTTTAATTTTCCTTTTATTCTACTTTAACCCCGTTTCTTTTATTTTTAATCCCGTTTATTTTATTTTTAACCCCGTTTCTTTTATTTTAACCCCGTTTATTCTGTTTTTAACACCCGTTTATTTCTATTTTTAAAACCCGTTTATTCTGTTTTCAACCCCGTTTCTTTTATTTTTAACACCGTTTATTCTATTTTAACCCCGTTTATTCTGTTTTTAACCCCCGTTTATTCTATTTTTAACCGCGTTTATTCTATTTTAACCCCGTTTATTCTACTTTTAACCCCGTTTCTTTTATTTTAAACCCGTTTATTCTATTTTAACCCCTTTTATTCCATTTTTAACCCCGTTTATTCTATTTTAACCCCGTTTATTCTATTTTAATCCCGTTTATTCTATTTTTTAACCCCGTTTATTATATTTTAACGCCGTTTATTCTATTTTAACCCCGTTTCTTTTATTTAACCCCGTTTATTCTATTTTAACCCCGTTTATTCTATTTTAACGCCCGTTTATTCTATTTTCTAACCACATTTCTTTTATTTTAACCCCGTTTATTCTATTTTAACCCTGTTTATTCTGTTTTTAACCCCGTTTATCCTATTTTAACCCCATTTATTCTATTTTTAACCCCGTTTATCCTATTTTTAACCACATTTCTTTTATTTTAACCCCATTTATTCTGTTTTTAACCCCATTTATTCTATTTTTACCCCGTTTATTTTATTTTTAACCCCGTTTATTCTATTTAAACCCCGTTTCTTTTATTTTAACCCCGTTTATTCTGTTTTTAACCCCGTTTATTCTATTTTTAACCCCGTTTATTCATTTTAACCCCGTTTATTCTATTTTAACCCCGTTTATTCTGTTTTTTAACCCCGTTTATCCTATTTTAACCCCATTTATTCTATTTTAACCCCGTTTATTCTATTTTAACCCCGTTTATTCTATTTTTAACCCCGTTTCTTTTATTTTAACCCCGTTTATTCTATTTTAACCCCGTTTATTCTATTTTTAACCACATTTCTTTTATTTTAACCCCGTTTATTCTGTTTTTTAACCCCGTTTATTCTATTTTTTACCCCGTTTATTCATTTTAATCCCCGTTTATTCTATTTTAACCCCGTTTATTTCTGTTTTTAACCCCATTATTCTATTTTAACCCCCGTTTATTCTATTTTAACCCCATTATTCTATTTTAACACCGTTTATTCTATTTTAACCCCGTTTATTCTATTTTTAACCCCATTATTCTATTTTAACCCGTTTATTCTATTTTTAAACCCCGTTTATTCTATTTTTAACCTCATTTATTCTATTTTAACCCCGTTTATTCTATTTTTTACCCCGTTTATTCTATTTTAACCCCATTATTCTATTTTTACCCCGTTTATTCTATTTTTAACCCCATTATTATATTTTAACCCCGTTTATTCTATTTTAACCCCGTTTCTTTTATTTTAACCCCGTTTCTTTTATTTTTAACCCCGTTTATTCTATTTTAACCCCGTTTATTCTATTTTTAACCCCATTTATTCTACTTTTAACCCCGTTTCTTTTATTTTAAAACCCGTTTATTCTATTTTAACCCCTTTTATTCCATTTTTTAACCCCGTTTATTCTATTTTTAACCCCTTTTATTCTATTTTAACCCCGTTTTATTCTATTTTTAACCCCATTATTCTATTTTAAACCCCGTTTATTCTATTTTAACCCCGTTTATTCTATTTTTAACCCCGTTTATTCTATTTTTAACCCCGTTTATTCTATTTTTTAACCCCGTTTCTTTTATTTTAACCCCGTTTATTCTATTTTAACCCCGTTTATTCTATTTTTAACCCCGTTTATTCTATTTTTAACCACATTTCTTTTATTTTAACCCCGTTTATTTCTATTTTAAACCCCGTTTATTCTATTTTAACCCCGTTTATTTCTATTTTTAACCCCGTTTATTTTATTTTCAATCCGTTTATTCTATTTTTAACCCCGTTTATCCTATTTTAAAACCCCATTTATTCTATTTTTAACCCCGTTTATTCTATTTTTAACCCCATTTATTCTGTTTTTAACCCCATTTATTCTATTTTAACCCCGTTTATTCTATTTTTTAACCCCGTTTCTTTTATTTAACCCCGTTTCTTTTATTTTAACCCCGTTTATTCTGTTTTTAACCCCGTTTATTCTATTTTTAACCCCATTATTCTGTTTTTAACCCCGTTTATTCTATTAAACCCCGTTTATTCTATTTTTAACCCCGTTTATTTCTATTTTTAACCCCATTATTCTATTTTTACCCCGTTTATTCTGTTTTTAACCCCGTTTATTCTATTTAAACCCCGTTTCTTTTATTTTAACCCCGTTTATTCTGTTTTTAAACCCCGTTTATTCTGTTTTTTAACCCCGTTTATTCTATTTTTAACCCCGTTTATTCTATTTTAACCCCGTTTATTCTATTTAAACCCCGTTTATATTCTATTTTTAACCCCGTTTATTCTATTTTTAACCCCATTATTCTATTTTTACCCCGTTTATTCTGTTTTTAACCCCGTTTATTTCTATTTAAAC
>NW_027099495.1:0-32232 GCF_031753505.1 Anomalospiza imberbis | reverse complement strand
GGGGGATTTTTGGGGGGGGGTTGGCGGAATTTTGGGGGATTTTTGGGGGGGGGGGGTTGGCGGAATTTGGGGGATTTTTTGGGGGGGTTTGGAGGATTTTGGGGGATTTTTTGGGGGGGGTTGGAGTTGGGGGGATTTTGGGGGGGTTTTGGAGGAATTTGGGGGGGGTTTGGGGCTCTGGGGGGGATTTTGGGGGCAAATTGGGGATTTTGGGGGGAATTTTGAGTTTTTGGAGCTTTTTGGGGGGGGGCTTGGGGCCCTGGGAGTTACTGGGATGGACTGGGATGAACTGGGATGGGATTGGGATGGACTGGGATGAAACTGGGATTGAACTGGGATAAACTGGGATGGACTGGGATAAACTGGGATTGAACTGGGATAAACTGGGATGGACTGGGATGAACTGGGATGGACTGGGATAAACTGGGATTGAACTGGGAGCCACTGGGAGCCACTGGGAGCCCCTGGAAGGTCCCGCGGTGGCCACAGGGGGCGGATCCTCGCCCAGAGAGGGGCGTGGCCACCGCAGCTCACCCAATCCCCCGCCGGCATCCCTCAGAGAGCCCCGCCCCCTATGCAAATGAGCAAATGAGTCAGGGGGCAGGGTGGATGCAGGAGCCAATCATGGGGCGGGGTTTTGGTGGGGGTGGAATTTGGGGGCGGGATTTATGTTGGGCGGGGTTTTGAGGGCGGGGTTTGGGTTGGGCGGGGTTTTGGGGCGGGGTTTAGGTTGGGTGGTGTTTTGGGGGCGGGGTTTAGGTTGGATGGGGTTTTGTGGGCGGGGTTTGGATTGGGGCGGGGTTTTGGGGGCGGGGTTTAGGTTGGGTGGGGTTTTGAGGGCGGGGTTTAGGTTGGGTGGTGTTTTGGGGCGGGGGTTTAGGTTGGGTGGGGTTTTTTTGTGGCGGGGTTTGTATTGGGGCGGGGTTTTGGGGGCGGGGTTTAGGTTGGGTGGGGTTTTGTGGGCGGGGTTTGGATTGGGGCGGGGTTTTTGGGGCGGGGTTTAGGTTGGGTGGGGTTTTGTGGGCGGGTTTTTGGTGGGGCGGGGTTTCTGTGAGGCCACGCCCCCCGGTGGGCGGTGACAGCGCCCCCTGCAGGCCAAGGACAGCGACGATGAGGAGGAGGTGGTGACGGTGGACAGGGACCACTTCATGGACGAGTTCTTTCGAGCAGGTGGGGCCCGAAAACGGCCTGGGGACCCCCAAAAATGGGATCGGCGCACCTGGAAACCCCCAGGGACCCCAAAAATGGGAGTGGGACCCCAAAAATTGGGATCAGGACCCCCAAAAATGGATCGGGACCTCCAAAAAAACCCCAAAAATGGGACGGGGATCACTTCATGGACGAGTTCTTCGAGCGGGTGGGCCCCCAAAAATGGCCTGGGGACCCAAAAAATGGGTTTGGGACCCCCAAAAATGGGATCGGCGCACCTGAATACCCCCAGGGACCCCCAAAAATGGGAGTGGGACCCCAAAAACCCCCAAAAATGGGGTACAGACCCCAAAAATGGACGGGGATCACTTCATGGATGAGTTCTTCGAGCGGGTGGGCTCCCAAAAATGGCCTGGGGACCCAAAAAATGGGTTTGGGACCCCAAAAAATGGGATCAGCGCACCTGAATACCCCCAGGGACCCCCAAAAATGGAGTGGGACCCCCCAGAATCCCCCAGATCCCCAAAAATCCCCCAAAATCCCCCAAATCTTCCCTAAAAAAACCCAGATCCCCCAAAATCCCCCAAATTTTCCCAAAAGCCCCAAATTTCACCCCAAAACCTGCCAGGATTTCACCCCAAACCCCCAAAATTTGCCCCAAAAATCCCAAATTTCAACCAGAAACCCCGGAATTTCTTCCCCAAAAAATCCCCCAAATTTCACCCCAAAATTCACCCTAAAATCCCCAAATTTTCACCCCAAAATTCACCCAAAAAAATCCAAAACCCCCAAAATGTCACCCCAATATCGCCAAAATTTCACCCAAAAATCCCCCAAAATTTCACCGCAAAATTTGCCCTAAAAAACCCAAAAACCCCAAAATTCGCGCTAAAAACCCCAAAAACCCCAAAATTTCACCCCAAAATTCACCCTAAAATCCCCTATATCCCCCAAAATTCACCCAAAAAACCCCAAAATTTCACCCCAAAGTTCACTCTAAAATCCCCTAAATCCCCAAATTTTCACCCAAAAAACCCAAAATTTCACCCCAAATTTCACCCCAAAATTCACCCCAAAAAACCCCAAAAATTCACCCCAAAATTTGCCCTAAAAACCCCAAATTTCACCCCAAATTTCACCCCAAAATTCACCCAAAAACCCCAAAAATTCACCCCAAATTCACCCCAAAATCCCCCGAATCCCCCAAATTTTCCCAAAATCCCCCAAATTTTCCCAAAATCCCCCGAATTTTCCCAAAATCCCCCAAATTTTCCCGAATCCCCCGAATTTTCCCAAAACCGCCCGAACTTTCCCCGAACGGGCGCAGGTGGAGGAGATCCGGGGCTGCATCGAGAAGCTCTCGGAGGACGTGGAGCAGGTGAAGAAGCAGCACAGCGCCATCCTGGCCGCCCCCAACCCCGATGAGAGTAATTAACGCGATTATTAATTAATCAGTCATTAATGGGGTCACTAACGGGGCCGTGGGGTCGTTAACGGGGCCATGGGCTCATTAACGGGGTCGCTAACGAGCTCCTCGGGTCATTAATTAGCAGCAGCACAGCGCCATCCTGGCCGCCCCCAACCCCGATGAGAGTAATTAACACGATTATTAATTAATCAGTCATTAATGGGGTCACTAACGGGGCCGTGGGGTCGTTAACGGGGCCATTGGCTCATTAACGGGGTCGCTAACGAGCTCCTCGGGTCATTAATTAGCAGCAGCACAGCGCCATCCTGGCCGCCCCCAACCCCGATGAGAGTAATTAACGCGATTATTAATTAATCAGTCATTAATGGGGTCACTAACGGGGCCGTGGGGCCGTTAACGGGGCCATGGGGTCATTAACGGGGTCGCTAACGAGCTCCTCGGGTCATTAATTAGCAGCAGCACAGCGCCATCCTGGCCGCCCCCAACCCCGATGAGAGTAATTAACGCGATTATTAATTAATCCGTCATTAATGGGGTCACTAACGGGGCCGTGGGGTCGTTAACGGGGCCATTGGCTCATTAACGGGGTCGCTAACGAGCTCCTCGGGTCATTAATTAGCAGCAGCACAGCGCCATCCTGGCCGCCCCCAACCCCGATGAGAGTAATTAACGCGATTATTAATTAATCAGTTGTCAGTGGGGTCACTAACTGGGTAATTAGGTCATTAACGAGGTCATTGGGTCATTAACGGGGTCATTAACGGGGTCATTAATGGGGCCATGGGGTCATTAATGGGGTCATTAATGGGGTCAGCGGTCACTGGCTGGTCACTCAGTGGTCACTCAGTGGTCACTCACCGGTCACTCACCGGTCACTCACTGGCCAGTGACCGGTCACTCACCGGTCACTCACTGGTCACTCACCGGTCACTCACCGGTCACTCACCGGTCACTCACTGGTCACTCACCGGTCACTCACTGGTCACTCACTGGTCAGTGACCGGTCACTCACCGGTCACTCACTGGTCACTCACTGGTCAGTGACCGGTCACTCACCGGTCACTCACCGGTCACTCACTGGCCAGTGACTGGTCACTCACTGGTCACTCACTGGTCACTCACCGGTCACTCACTGGTCACTCACTGGTCAGTGACCAGTCACTCACCGGTCACTCACTGGTCACTCACTGGTCAGTGACCGGTCACTCACCGGTCACTCACTGGTCAGTGACCGGTCACTCACCGGTCACTCACTGGTCAGTGTCCGGTCACTCACTGGTCACTCACTGGTCACTCACTGGTCAGTGACTGGTCAATGGTCACTCACTGGTCACTCACCGGTCACTCACTGGTCACTCACTGGTCACTCACCAGTCACTCACCGGTCACTCACTGGTCAGTGACCGGTCACTCACTGGTCACTCACTGGTCAGTGACCAGTCACTCACTGGTCACTCACTGGTCACTCACTGGTCAGTGTCCGGTCACTCACCGGTCACTCACCGGTCACTCACTGGTCACTCACTGGTCACTCACTGGTCAGTGACCGGTCACTCACCGGTCACTCACTGGTCACTCACTGGTCAGTGACCGGTC
Source organism: Anomalospiza imberbis (assembly GCF_031753505.1). Taxonomy (NCBI): domain Eukaryota; kingdom Metazoa; phylum Chordata; class Aves; order Passeriformes; family Viduidae; genus Anomalospiza; species Anomalospiza imberbis. The sequence goes on along the minus strand of NW_027099495.1, from coordinate 28,058 downwards.
ACTCACCGGTCACTCACCGGTCACTCACTGGCCAGTGACTGGTCACTCACTGGTCACTCACTGGTCACTCACCGGTCACTCACTGGTCACTCACTGGTCAGTGACCGGTCACTCACCGGTCACTCACTGGTCACTCACTGGTCAGTGACCGGTCACTCACCGGTCACTCACTGGTCAGTGACCGGTCACTCACCGGTCACTCACTGGTCAGTGTCCGGTCACTCACTGGTCACTCACTGGTCACTCACTGGTCAGTGACTGGTCAATGGTCACTCACTGGTCACTCACCGGTCACTCACTGGTCACTCACCGGTCACTCACCGGTCACTCACTGGTCACTCACTGGTCACTCACTGGTCAGTGACCGGTCACTCACCGGTCACTCACTGGTCACTCACTGGTCAGTGACCGGTCACTCACCGGTCACTCACCGGTCACTCACTGGCCAGTGACTGGTCACTCACTGGTCACTCACTGGTCACTCACCGGTCACTCACTGGTCACTCACTGGTCAGTGACCGGTCACTCACCGGTCACTCACTGGTCACTCACTGGTCAGTGACCGGTCACTCACCGGTCACTCACTGGTCAGTGACCGGTCACTCACCGGTCACTCACTGGTCAGTGTCCGGTCACTCACTGGTCACTCACTGGTCACTCACTGGTCAGTGACTGGTCAATGGTCACTCACTGGTCACTCACCGGTCACTCACTGGTCACTCACTGGTCACTCACCAGTCACTCACCGGTCACTCACTGGTCAGTGACCGGTCACTCACTGGTCACTCACTGGTCAGTGACCGGTCACTCACTGGTCACTCACTGGTCACTCACTGGTCAGTGTCCGGTCACTCACCGGTCACTCACCGGTCACTCACTGGTCACTCACTGGTCACTCACTGGTCAGTGACCGGTCACTCAGTGGTCACTCACCGGTCACTCACTGGTCAGTGACCGGTCACTCACCGGTCACTCACTGGTCACTCACTGGTCAGTGACCGGTCACTCACCGGTCACTCACCGGTCACTCACTGGTCACTCACTGGTCAGTGTCCGGTCACTCACCGGTCACTCACCGGTCACTCGTGGTCACTCCAGAGACCAAGCAGGAGCTCGAGGACCTCACGGCCGACATCAAGAAGACGGCGAACAAAGTGCGCTCCAAATTGAAAGGTGACCGCTGCCCCCTCCCCCGAGTGACCACTGAGTGACCACCGAGTGACCACTGAGTGACCACCGAGTGACCACTGAGTGACCACCGAGTGACCGCTGTGCCCCGGCCGCAGCCATCGAGCAGAGCATCGAGCAGGAGGAGGGGCTGAACCGCTCCTCGGCCGACCTGCGCATCCGCAAGACGCAGGTGAGACCTTCGGCCTCGGCGCCGCCGGCGTCGGTGATGACATTGTCATCGTTGACTTCGTCATCGTCATCGTTGTCATTGACTTCATCATCGTCGTCATCGTCATCATTGACATTGCCATCGTTGACTTCGTCATCGTCATCGTCATCATTGTCGTCATTGACATTGCCTTCGTTGACTTCGTCATCGTCATCGTCATCATCGTCATCGTCATTGACATTGCCATCGTTGACTTCGTCATCGTCATCGTCGTCATTGACTTCATCATCGTCGTCGTCGTCATTGACATTGCCTTCGTTGACTTCGTCATCATCATCGTCATCGTCATCATTGACTTCATCATTGTCATTGTTGTCATTGACATTGCCATCGTTGACTTCGTCATCGTCATCGTCATCATCGTCAATGACTTCATCATCGTCATCGTCATCATTGACATTGCCATTGTTTACTTCGTCATCGTCATCGTCGTCATTGTCGTCAATGACTTCATCGTCGTCATCGTCATCATTGACATTGTCATCGTTGACTTCGTCATCGTCATCAACTTCATCATCGTCATCGACTTCATCATGTTATTGACTTCATCATCATCATCCTCATCATCATCGTTGACTTCATCGTCATCGTTATCGTTGGCTTCATCGTCATCACCAGCTTCCTCAGCATTGTCGTTGTATGATCGCACCTGTCCCACCTGTCCCCTCCCACCCGTCCCTCACCTCTGTGACCTCACCTGTGTGACCTCACCCACGTGACCTCACCTGTGTGACCTCACCCGTGTGACCTCACCTGTGTGACCTCACCTGACCCCTCCCACTCGTCCCTCACCTGTGTGACCTCACCTGTGTGACCTCACCCACGTGACCTCACCTGTGTGACCTCACCTGTGTGACCTCACCCGTGTGACCTCACCTGTCCCCTCCCACCCGTCCCTCACCTGTGTGACCTCACCCGTGTGACCTCACCTGTCCCTCACCTGTGTGACCTCACCTGTCCCTCACCTGTGTGACCTCACCTGTGTGACCTCACCTGTCCCCTCCCACCTGTCCCTCACCTGTCCCTCACCTGTGTGACCTCACCCGTGTGACCTCACCTGTGTGACCTCACCTGTGTGACCTCACCTGTCCCCTCCCACCTGTCCCTCACCTGTGTGACCTCACCTGTGTGACCTCACCTGTGTGACCTCACCTGTCCCTCACCTGTCCCCTCCCACCCGTCCCTCACCTGTGTGACCTCACCTGTGTGACCTCACCTGGCCCCTCCCACCTGTCCCTCACCTGTCCGTGCTCACTTGTCCATATCTCACCTGTCCATGTCCCACCTGTCCATGCTCACCTGTCCCTCACCTGTGCCCCCGGCAGCACTCGACGCTCTCCTGGAAGTTCATCCATGTCCCACCTGTCCATGTCTCACCTGTCCATGTCTCACCTGTCCCTCACCTGTCCATCTCTCACCTGTCCATGTCTCACCTGTGTCTCACCTATCCATCTCTCACCTGTCCATGTCTCACCTGTCCATGTCTCACCTGTCCTTGTCTCACCTGTCCATGTCTCACCTGTCCCTCACCTGTCCCACCCGTGCCCCCGGCAGCACTCAACGCTCTCCCGGAAGTTCATCCATGTCTCACCTGTGTCTCACCTGTCCATGTCTCACCTGTGTCTCACCTGTGTCTCACCTGTGTCCCGTGTCCCCGGCAGCACTCGACGCTCTCCCGGAAGTTCATCCATGTCTCACCTGTCCCTCACCTGTCTCACCTGTGTCCCACCTGTCCATATCTCACCTGTCCCTCACCCGTGCCCCCGGCAGCACTCGACGCTGTCCCAGAAGTTCATCCATGTCTCACCTGTCCATGTCCCACCTGTCTATGTCTCACCTGTCCATGTCCCACCTGTCTATGTCTCACCTGTCTCACCTGTCCGTGTCTCACCTGTCCATGTCTCACCTGTCCCTCACCTGTCCATGTCTCACCTGTCCATGTCTCACCTGTCCATGTCTCACCTGTCCATGTCTCACCTGTCTGTGCTCACCTGTCCGTGTCTCACCTGTCCATGTCTCACCTGTCCATGTCTCACCTGTCCATGCCTCACCTGTCCATGTCTCACCTGTCCCTCACCTGTCCATATCTCACCTGTCCATGTCTCACCTGTCCCTCACCTGTCCATATCTCACCTGTCCATGTCTCACCTGTCCCTCACCTGTCCATGTCTCACCTGTCCATGTCTCACCTGTGTCTCACCTGTCCATGTCTCACCTGTGTCCCGTGCCCCCGGCAGCACTCGACGCTCTCCCGGAAGTTCATCCATGTCTCACCTGTCCATGTCTCACCTGTCCATGTCTCACCTGTCCATGTCTCACCTGTCCCTCACCTGTCCATGTCCCACCTGTCCATGTCTCACCTGTGTCTCACCTGTCCCTCACCCCTGGCAGCACTCGACGCTCTCCCGGAAGTTCATCCATGTCTCACATGTCTCACCTGTGTCTCACCTGTCTCTCACCTGTCTCACCTGTCCATATCTCACCTGTGTCCCGTGCCCCCGGCAGCACTTGACGCTGTCCCGGAAGTTCATCCATGTCTCACCTGTCCATGCCTCACCTGTCCATGTCTCACCTGTCCATGTCTCACCTGTCCATATCTCACCTGTGTCTCACCTGTCTCTCACCTGTCCCACCTGTCCCTCACCTGTCCCTCACCCCCGGCAGCACTCGACGCTGTCCCGGAAGTTCGTGGAGGTGATGACCGAGTACAACGCCACGCAGTCCAAGTACCGCGACCGCTGCAAGGACCGCATCCAGCGCCAGCTCGAGATCAGTGCGGACACTGACCGCTGCACCGGTCACTGGGGTCACACGGGGGTCACACGGGGGTCAGGGGTCACTCAGGGGTCAGGGGTCACTCTGGGGTCACCGTCCCTGCCCGCTGCAAGGACCGCATCCAGCGCCAGCTTGAGATCAGTGCGGACGCTGACCGCTGCGCCGGTCACTGGGGTCACACGGGGGTCACACGGGGGTCAGGGGTCACACAGGGGTCAGGGGTCACACAGGGGTCAGGGGTAACACAGGGGTCAGGGGTCAGGGGTCACTCTGGGGTCACCGTCCCTGACCGCTGCAAGGACCGCATCCAGCGCCAGCTCGAGATCAGTGCGGACGCTGACCGCTGCGCCGGTCACTGGGGTCACTCTGGGGTCACACGGGGGTCAGGGGTCACTCTGGGGTCACTCTGGGGTCACTCTGGGGTCACTCTGGGGTCACCGTCCCTGCCCGCTGCAAGGACCGCATCCAGCGCCAGCTCGAGATCAGTGCGGACGCTGACCGCTGCGCCGGTCACTGGGGTCACTCTGGGGTCACTCGGGGGTCAGGGGTCACACAGGGGTCAGGGGTCACTCTGGGGTCACTCTGGGGTCAGGGGTCACTCTGGGGGTCAGGGGTCACTCTGGGTTCAGGGGTCACTCTGGGGTCAGGGGTCACTCTGGGGGGTCAGTGGAGGGGGTTCAGTGGTCAGTGGGAAGGTCAGGGGTCACTCTGGGGGTCAGGGGTCACACAGGGGTCAGGGGTCACTCTGGGGTCACTCTGGGGTCAGGGGTCACTCTGGGGGTCAGGGGTCACTCCGGGGTCAGGGGTCACTCCGGGGTCAGAGGGTCACTCCGGGGGTCAGGGGTCACTCTGGGGTCACTCTGGGGTCAAGGGTCACTCAGGGGTCAATCTGGGGGTCAGGGGTCACTCTGGGGTCAGTGGTCACTCTGGGGGTCGGGGTCACACAGGGGTCACTCTGGGGTCAGGGGTCACTCCGGGGTCAGGGGTCACTCTGGGGTCACTCTGGGGTCAGGGGTCACTCAGGGGTCACTCTGGGGTCACTCTGGTGGTCAGTGGTCACTCTGGGGGTCAGTGGCCAGTGGGGGGTCAGTGGCCACTCAGGGGGGTCAGGGGTCACTCCGGGGTCACTCTGGGGTCAGTGGTCACTCTGGGGTCAGGGGTCACTCTGGTGGTCAGGGGTCACTCCGGGGTCAGGGGTCACTCCGGGGTCAGAGGGTCACTCTGGGGGTCAGGGGTCACTCCGGGGTCACTCAGGGGTCACTCTGGTGGTCAGTGGTCTCTCAGGGGGGTCAGTGGCCACTCTGGGGGTCAGTGGCCACTCTGGGGGTTCAGTGGCCAGTGGGGGCTCAGTGGCCACTCAGTGGTCACCCAGCGGTCACTCCGGCCGCCCCTCCCCCAGCCGGCCGGACCACGACCAACGAGGAGCTGGAGGACATGCTGGAGAGCGGCAAGCTGGCCGTCTTCACCGACGACGTGAGTCCACCGCGGCCACCGGGGCTACCGGGGGGCTACCACGGCTAACGGCGGGCTACCAAGGCTACCAGGGGGCTACCGTGGCTACTGGGGCGACTGCGGCCACCGCGGCCACTGGGGGGCTAACGCAGCGACTGGGTGGCTACTGGGGCTACTGGGGGGCTACTGGGGCTACTGCGGGGCTACTGGGTGGCTACTGGGGCTACCGGGGTTACTGGGGGATCACTGGGGCTACTGGGGGCTACCGGGGCTAACGGGGGGCTACTGCGGCCACTACTGCAGGGCTACCAGGGCTACTGGGGCTACTGGGGCACCAGGTGCCCCCAGGTGACCTCTGGGAGCACCTGGAGAACTTTGGTGGCTACCAGGTGCCCCAGGTGACCCCAGGGACATCTGGTGACCACCAGGTGACCACCTGGAGATCTCTGGTGGCCACCAGGTGTCCCAGGTGTCCCCAGGTGACCCCAGGTGACCCCAGGTGACCCCAGGTGACCCCTGGGACCACCTGGAGATCTCTGGTGGTCCCCAGGAGCCCCCGGTGACCACCAGGTGACCTCTGGGACCACCTGGAGATCTCTGGTGGCCTCAGGAGCCCCCGGTGACCACCAGGTGACCTCTGGGAGCACCCGGAGCACTCGGTGGCCCCCGGGAGCCCCCGGTGGCTGCGGGTGACCTCTGGGACCACCTGGAGAACTTCGGTGGCCTCCAGGAGCCCCTGGTGACCACCAGGTGACCTCTGGGACCACCTGGAGAACTTTGGTGGACCCCAGGAGCCCCCGGTGGCCGCGGGTGACCTCTGGGACCACCTGGAGATCTCTGGTGGCCCCCGGGAGCCCCCGGTGGCCGCGGGTGACCTCTGGGACCACCTGGAGAACTTCGGTGGCCTCCAGGAGCCCCCGGTGACCACCAGGTGATCTCTGGGACCACCTGGAGCACTCGGTGGCCCCCGGGAGCCCCCGGTGGCCGCGGGTGACCACCAGGTGATCTCTGGGAGCACCCGGAGCACTCGGTGGCCCCCGGGAGCCCCCGGTGGCCGCGGGTGACGGCGCGCGTGCCCGCAGATCAAGATGGACTCGCAGATGACCAAGCAGGCGCTGAACGAGATCGAGACGCGGCACAACGAGATCATCAAGCTGGAGACCAGCATCCGCGAGCTGCACGACATGTTCGTGGACATGGCCATGCTGGTGGAGAGCCAGGTGCGGCCGCAGCGGCCACCAGTCATCCCGAGTGGCCACCGGTCCATGGGAGTGGCCACGGGTCCATGGGATGGGTTAGAGGTCACTGGGAGTGACCAGGGGTCATCCAGGACATGTTCGTGGACATGGCCATGCTGGTGGAGAGCCAGGTGCGGCCGCAGCGGCCACCGGCCATCCCGGGTGGCCACTGGTCCATGGGAGTGGCCACCGGTCATCCCGAGTGGCCACGGGTCATCGGGATGGGTTAGAGGTCACTGGGAGTGACCAGGGGTCATCCAGGCCATGTTCATGGACATGGCCATGCTGGTGGAGAGCCAGGTGCGGCCGCAGCGGCCACCGGTCATCCCGGGTGGCCACCGGTCAGCCCGAGTGGCCACCGGTCCATGGGAGTGGCCACGGGTCATCAGGATGGGTTAGAGGTCACTGGGAGTGACCAGGGGTCATCCAGGACATGTTCGTGGACATGGCCATGCTGGTGGAGAGCCAGGTGCGGCCGCAGCGGCCACCGGTCATCCCGGGTGGCCACGGGTCAGCCCGAGTGGCCACGGGTCAATGGGAGTGGCCACCGGTCCATGGGAGTGGCCACAGGTCATCGGGAGTGACCAGGGGTCATCCAGGACATGTTCGTGGACATGGCCATGCTGGTGGAGAGCCAGGTGCGGCCGGAGCGGCCACCGGTCATCCCGAGTGGCCACCGGTCATCCCGAGTGGCCACCGGTCCATGGGAGTGGCCACGGGTCCATGGGAGTGGCCACGGGTCAATGGGAGTGGCCACGGGTCACCGGGAGTGACCAGGGGTCATCCAGGACATGTTCGTGGACATGGCCATGCTGGTGGAGAGCCAGGTGCGGCCGCAGCGGCCACCAGTCATCCCGGGTGGCCACGGGTCAGCCCGAGTGGCCACCGGTCATCCCGAGTGGCCACTGGTCAATGGGAGTGGCCACAGGTCATCGGGAGTGACCAGGGGTCGTCCAGGACGTGTTCGTGGACATGGCCATGCTGGTGGAGAGCCAGGTGCGGCCGCAGCGGCCACCGGTCATCCCGGGTGGCCACCGGTCATCCCGAGTGGCCACCGGTCATCCCGAGTGGCCACAGGTCCATGGGAGTGGCCACGGGTCCATGGGATGGGTTAGAGGTCACTGGGAGTGACCAGGGGTCATCCAGGCCATGTTCATGGACATGGCCATGCTGGTGGAGAGCCAGGTGCGGCTGGAGCGGCCACCGGTCATCCCGAGTGGCCACCGGTCATCCCGAGTGGCCACAGGTCCATGGGAGTGGCCACGGGTCAATGGGAGCGGCCACCGGTCATCCAGGACGTGTTCGTGGACATGGCCATACTGGTGGAGAGCCAGGTGCGGCCGGAGCGGCCACCCGTCATCCCAAGTGGCCACCGGTCATCCCGAGTGGCCACCGGTCATTGGAAGTGACCAGCGGTCACCGTGACTGACCAATGGTCACTTTTACTGACCCGTGGTCACTGTCACTGGCCGGTGGTCACTGTCACTGGCCAGTGGTCACTGTCACTGGCCGGTGGCCACTGTCACTGGCCGGTGGTCACTCTGGTGGCCGCAGGGCGAGATGATTGACCGCATCGAGTACAACGTCGATGGTCACCAGCGGTCACCGTGACTGACCAGTGGTCACTGTCACTGACCCGTGGTCACTGCCACTGGCCGGTGGTCACTGTCACTGACCGGTGGCCACTGTCACTGGCCGGTGGTCACTCTGGCTGACCGGTGGTCACTCTGGTGGCCGCAGGGCGAGATGATTGACCGCATCGAGTACAACGTCGATGGTCACCAGCGGTCACCGTGCCTGACCAATGGTCACTGTCACTGGCCCGTGGTCACTGTCACTGACCCGTGGTCACTGTCACTGGCCGGTGGTCACTCTGGCTGGCCGGTGGCCACTCTGGCTGGCCGGTGGCCACTGTCACTGGCCGGTGGTCACTGTCACTGGCCGGTGGCCACTGTCACTGACCGGTGGTCACTCTGGTGGCCGCAGGGCGAGATGATTGACCGCATCGAGTACAACGTCGATGGTCACCAGCGGTCACCGTGACTGACCAATGGTCACTTTTACTGACCCGTGGTCACTGTCACTGGCCGGTGGTCACTGTCACTGGCCGGCGGTCACTCTGGCTGGCCGGTGGTCACTCTGGCTGACCGGCGGTCACTCTGGTGGCCGCAGGGCGAGATGATTGACCGCATCGAGTACAACGTCGATGGTCACCAGCGGTCACCGTGACTGACCAATGGTCACTGTCACTGGCCGGTGGCCACTGTCACTGGCCGGTGGCCACTGTCACTGACCAGCAGTCACTCTGGTGGCCGCAGGGCGAGATGATTGACCTCATCGAGTACAACGTCGATGGTCACCAGCGGTCACCGTGACTGACCAATGGTCACTGTCACTGACCCGTGGCCACTGTCACTGGCCGGTGGCCACTGTCACTGGCCGGTGGTCACTCTGGCTGACCGGTGGTCACTCTGGTGGCCGCAGGGCGAGATGATTGACCGCATCGAGTACAACGTCGAGCACTCCGTGGATTACGTCGAGCGCGCCGTGTCCGACACCAAGAAAGCCGTCAAGTACCAGAGCAAGGCCCGGCGGGTCAGTGGGGCTACCGGGGGGCTACCGGGGCTACCGGGGGGCTACTGGGGTCACTGGGGGGCTACCGGGGCTACTGGGGGGCTACCAGGGGCAAATGGGGCTACCAGGGGGCCACCGGGGGGCTACCAGGGCTACTATGGCTACTGGGGGGCTACCAGCTCTACTGGTGGTCGCTGGGGGGCTTCCCGGGGTGACCAGGGGCAAATGGGGGTGACCAGGGGCTACTGGGGCTACCAGGGGCTACTGGGGGTCACCGGGGGCAAATGGGGCTACCGGGGGGTACTGGGGGCAACTGGAATTGAGTGTGGCCACCGCAAACCCAGTGTGGCCACCAAGACCTCAGTGTGGCCACCGCAAACCCAGTGTGGCCACCAAGACCTCAATGTGGCCACCAAGGCCTTGATGTGGCCACCAAGACCTCAATGTGGCCACCAAGGCCTTGATGTGGCCACCAAGAATTCGCTGTGGCCACCGAGACCCCGGTGTGGCCACCAGGAAGGTGCCCCGGGCCAGGGTGGGGGAGGGGTCGGTAACGCTCTGCTCTTCTCTCCTCTCTCCCCTCCCCCGCTGCCGGGACGTCCCAAAATTCACCCAAATTCACCCAAATTCACCAAAATTCACCAAAATTCACCCAAATTCACCAAAATTCACCCAAATTCACCCAAAATCACCCAAAATCACCAAAATTCACCCAAATTCACCCAAATTCACCCAAAATTCACCCAAATTCACCCAAATTCACCCAAATTCACCAAAATTCACCAAAATTCACCCAAAATCACCCAAAATTCACCAAATTCACCAAAATTCACCAAAATTCACCCAAATTCACCCAAATTCACCAAAATTCACCAAAATTCACCAAAATTCACCAAAATTCACCCAAATTCACCAAAATTCACCCAAAATCACCAAAATTCACCAAAATTCACAAAATTTCACAAAAATTCACCCAAATTCACCCAAATTCACCAAAATTCACCAAAATTCACCCAAATTCACCAAAATTCACCCAAAATCACCAAAATTCACCCAAATTCACCAAAATTCACCCAAATTCACCAAAATTCACCAAAATTCACCCAAAATTCACCCAAATTCACCAAAATTCACCCAAATTCACCCAAATTCACCCAAAATCACCAAAATTCACCAAAATTCACAAAAATTCACAAAAATTCACCCAAATTCACCCAAATTCACCAAAATTCACCAAAATTCACCCAAATTCACCAAATTCACCAAATTCACCAAAATTCACCCAAAATTCACCAAAATTCACCCAAAATCACCCAAAATTCACCCAAAATCATCCAAATTCACCCAAAATTCACCCAAATTCACCCAAAATTCACCAAAATTCACCCAAAATCATCCAAATTCACACAAAATTCACCAAAATTCACACAAAATTCACCCCAAATCACCCCAAAACACCCAAATTCACCCAAAATTCATCAAAATCCATCAAACCCCTCCAAAATCCCCCCAAATTCACCAAAATCCCTCCAAATCCCTTTCAAATCTCCCAAAATTCACCCAAATCCACCCCAAACCCCCTTGAAATTCCCCCAAATTCACCAAAACCCTCCTAATCCACCCAAACTCACCAAAATCCACCCAAAATCACCCCAAAATCACCAAAACTCTCCAAAACCCTTCGAAATTCACCAAAACCCACCCAAAATCCATCAAACCCCCCCCAAACCCACCAAAATCCCCCCAAATCCGCCCAAAATCACCAAAACCCACCCAAATCCTCCCAAACTCACCAAAATCCACCCAAAATCCATCAAACCCCCCCCAAACTGACCAAAATCCCCCCAAATCCACCCAAAATCACCAAAACCCACCCAAAATCCATCAACCCCCCCCAAACTCACCAAAATCCCCCCAAATCTGCCCAAATTCACCAAAACCCACCCAAAATCCATCAAAACCCCCCCAAATTCACCAAAATCCCCCCAAATCCCTCCAAACTCACCAAAATCCCCCCAAATCTGCCCAAACTCACCAAAACCCACCCAAAATCCATCAAAACCCCCCCCAAACTCACCAAAATCTCCCCAAATCCGCCCAAACTCACCAAAACCCACCCAAAATCCATCAAAACCCCCCCAAACTCACCAAAATCCCCCCAAATCCCCCCAAACTCACCAAAATCCCCCCAAATCCCCCCAAACTCACCAAAACCCACCGGACCGGCCCCGAACTGCCCGGGACCGCGGCGGCGCGGGCGCCGGCAGAAGAAGATCATGATCATCATCTGCTGCGTGGTGCTGGGCGTGGTCCTGGCCTCCTCCATCGGGGGCACCTTGGGCCTCTAGGGCCCCTCCCCCCACCCCTCCCGGGGGGGGGGCGTGGCAGCCACGGCGCCCCTCCCCCGCCCCGGCCCCGCCCCGGCCCCGCCGCCCCCACCCCCGTTAATTAAGCGCATCGATTGCGAATAAATTAATTGCGAACGGACGAACCAGCACGTGGTAGTCCCGTCGCCGCCGGCCACGCCCCCGGCACCGGCGCCGGCAAATCTAAGCGAGGCTCCTCCTCCTCCTCCTCCTCCTCCTCGGCCTTCATCCCATGCCATCATCCCCCTGCCCCGCCCTCCGGCCACGCCCCCGCCACGGGGAGAGGGGTGAGTGGGGGTCTGGGGGGGGAGGGGCCACGGGCTGGGCGGAGTTGGGTGGAGTTGGGTTGGGTTGGGTGGAGTTGGGTGGGTTGGGTTGGTTGGGTTGGGTTGAGTTGGGTTGAGTTGGGTTGGTTGGGTTGGGTTGAGTTGGGTTGAGTTGGGTTGAGTTGAGTTGAGTTGGTTAAGTGAGTTGGGTTGGGTTGGGTTGGTTTAGGTTGGTTGAGTTGAGTTGGGTTGGGTTGAGTTCAGTTGGGTTGGGTTGGGTCGAGTGGAGTTGGTTTAGGTTGGGTTGGGTTGGATTGGTTGGGTTGGGTTGGGTTGACTTGGGTTGGGTTGGTTGAGTTGGGTTGAGTTGAGTTGAGTTGAGTTGTGTTGAGTCGAGTTGGTTGAGTTGGGTTGGGTTGGTTTAGGTTGGGTTGGGTTGAGTTCAGTTGGGTTGAGTTGGGTTGAGTTGTGTGGGATTGGTTGGGTTGGGTTGAGTTGGGTTGGGTTGGGTTGAGTTGGGTTGGGTTGGGTTGAGTTGGGTTGAGTTGGGTTGGGTTGGTTGAGTTGGGTTGAGTTGACTTGAGTTGGGTTGGGTTGCGTTGGGTTGAGTTGGGTTGGGTTGGGTTGAGTTGGGTTGGTTGAGTTGGGTTGGTTGAGTTGGGTTGAGTTGAGTTGGGTTGGGTTGAGTTGAGTTGGGTTGAGCTGAGTTGGGTTGGTTGAGTTGGGTTGGGTTGGGTTGGGTTGAGTTGACTTGAGTTGGGTTGGGTTGCGTTGGGTTGAGTTGGGTTGGGTTGGGTTGAGTTGGGTTGAGTTGGGTTGGCCGATCCCAGCTGGGTGGGGGAGGTGCCATCAAACCCGACCAGTCCGACCATCACCCACCCGACTGGTTAACCCTTCACCGACCCAACTGGTTAACCCTTCACCCAACTGGTTAACCCTTCACCCAACTGGTTAACCCTTCACCCAACTGGTTAACCCATCACCCAACTGGTTAACCCATCACCCGACTGGTTAACCCTTCACCGACCCAACTGGTTAACCCTTCACCCAACTGGTTAACCCATCACCCAACTGGTTAACCCATCACCCGACTGGTTAACCCTTCACCGACCCAACTGGTTAACCCTTCACCGACCCAACTGGTTAACCCTTCACCCAACTGGTTAACCCTTCACCCAACTGGTTAACCCTTCACCCAACTGGTTAACCCATCGCTGACCAGTTTAACCCATCGCTGACCAGTCCAACCAGTGCCCCCCCACTGGTTGACCGATCCCCTCCCCCTCTGGTCACGCTGCGGCCGATGCCCCTCCCCGTCCATCGGCCCCTCCCCCACCCAACTGACCGGTGCAGGACAGCGCCGATCCCGACTGACCGGTGATGACCGGTAACGACTGGCCAGTAACGACTGACCAGTAACGACTGGCCAGTGACAGCTGACCAGTAATGACCAGTAACGACTGACCAGTAACGACCCGACTGACCAGTAACGACTGGCCAGTAATGACTGACCAGTAACAAGTGACCAGTGGTGACCAGTGGTGACCAGTAGTGAACAAAGTGACCAGTAACAACTGACCAGTAACGACTGACCAGTGGTGACCAGTAATGACCAGTAATAACTGACCAGTAACGACCCGACTGACCAGTAACAACTAGCCAGTGACAGCTGACCAGTGATGACCAGTAACGACTGACCAGTAACGACTGACCAGTGGTGAGCAGTAATGACCAGTAATGACCAAAGTGACCAGTAATGACTGACCAGTAACGACTGGCCAGTAATGACCAGTAACAACTGACCAGTAGTGACCAGTAACGACTGACCAGTAACGACTGACCAGTAATGGCCAGTAATGACCAGTAGTGACCAGTAACGACCAGTAGAGACCAGTAATGACCAGTAGTGACTAGTAATGACCAGTAATGACCAAACTGACCAGTAACAACTGACCAGTAACGGCTGGCCAGTAATGACCGACCAGTAATGACCAGTAGTGACCAGAAACGACCAGTAGAGACCAGTAATGACCAGTAATGACCAGTAATGACCAGTAGTGACCAAACTGACCAGTAGTGACCAGTAGTGACCAGTAATGACCAGTAGTGACCAGTAATGACCAGTAATGACCAGTAATGACCAGTGATGACCAGTAGTGACCAGTAGTGACCAGTAGTGACCAGTAGCGACTGACCAGTGATGACCCAGGCAGCGCCCAACTGGGCAACTGCCCACCCACCTGATGACCTCATGGGTGACCCCGTCAGTGACCTGATGACCTCATTGATGACCTGATGACATCATTGATGACCCAATGATGTCATCGATTACCCAATGACCATCAGTGACCCAATGATGTTATCGATGACCCCATTACCTCATCAATGACCCAATGATGTCATCAATTACCCAATGACCTCATCGATGACCCAATGATGTCATCGATGATCCAATTTCCTCATCAACCCAATGATGTCATCGATGACCCAATGACATCATCAACGGCCCAACGACATCATTGATGACCCCACCGATGACCCAATGATGTCATCGATGGCCAATGACCCCATCGACGACCTCATCAACGGCCCAATGACGTCATCGATGACCCAACGGCGTCATCGATGGCCCCGTCAACGGCCCAACGACCTCACCGATCCCCCGACGGCGTCCTCAACGGTCCGACGACGCCGACGTCGCCGGCGACCCCGGCACCACCCCCACCCCCCACGCCCCACTTAGATTTCCCGTCCCGCCGGCGCCGCGCCCGCGCCCCTCCCCCCACCGGGCCGGGGGCCGCCCCTCCCCCTCCCCCCGCCGCGCTCCGTGCCGCCCCCTCGTGGTCTGTGATGTCTTTGCTACGAAACCATTGCCAAAAACGCAGCCGGCTCCGCCTCTTCTTCCTCCCGCCCCTCCCCCTCCCCCTCCTCCTCCTCGGGGGTCCAAGATGGCCGCCACGCCCCCTCCCCCCACCCAGAGACGCGAGGCAGCGGCGGCGTCGTTTTGGTACAAATTTAATGCGGGGGCGGGGCGTGGCCGGCGGTGGGCGTGGCTCCGGGCGGAGGCGGGGGCGGGGCTCAGGGCGCGGGCGGGTCGTCGGCCAGGAGCATGGGCGAGCCCAGCTGGAGGTCGCGCTGGAGGCTCTCGAGCGCGGCGGGGCTCAGGCGGTGAACCTCGAGCCAATCGGCCAAGAGCGACGCCGAGAGCGGCGCCGAGTCGCCCTGGCTGCGGGGGGAGGGGCGGGAGGCGGCCGGAGCCAATCGGGGCCAGGGGAGCGGAAAAGGAGGAGGAGCCAAGACAAGGAACGGCAGCTCAACCAAAGACAGCCCAACCCAACCAAAGACGACCCAACCAAAGATGACCCAACCAAAGATGACCCAACCCTACCAAAGATGACCCAACTCACCCAACCCAACCCAACCCAACCAAACCCGACCAAACTCAACCCAACCCAACCCAACCCAACCAAAGATAACCGAACCCAACCCAACTCAACCCAACCCAACCAAAGATGACCCAACCAAAGATGACCCAACCCTACCAAAGATGACCCAGCTCAACCCAACCCAACCCAACCCAACCCAACCAAAGACAACCCAACCAAAGATGACCCAACCCAACCAAAGATAGCCCAACTCAACCAAACCCAACCCAACTCAACCAAACCCAACTCAACCCCACCCAACCCCACCCAACCCCACCGGCCCCACCTGTCCTTGGCCTCCCCCACCATGTCCAGCGATTGGCTCAGGAACTCCTCCAGGTCGAAGCCGACGCCGTACCCGGCCCCGCTGCCCTTGGGCGTCACCGGGAACACGGGGGGCAGCGGATCCTCCACCTGCGGGGGAGGGGCGTGGCGGTGAGGGAGGGGCGTGGCCACCCTCCCTCGGGGGCCGGCCCCGCCCCCCTCACCTGCGACTTCTGCAGCTGCTGCGTCACCGTGGCCACGTCGGCGTCGGCGGCGCCGGCCGGCCGCTCCGGCCACGCCTCGGGGCCCGGCCAGGCCTCGGCGGGCGGGGGCGGGGCGGGGCAGGGGGGCGGGGCCGGGGCGGGGGGGCGGGGCGGGGCGGGCTGGCGCGGCGGGGCGCCGTCGGCCATCTTGGTCCAGCGCTCCAGGAGGTGGCGGTCGTCGTCGGTGAGGACCAGGCCGTGCAGCCCCTCCCCCCGGGGGCGGGGCTCGCGGCGCTCGCGCTCGCGCTGCTTCTTCTCGCGCTCCTTGGCGCGCTCCTGCCGGCGCCGGCGCTTCTCCTCCCGCTCGCGCTGCCGCTCGGCCGCCGTCACCGGCTTGCGGCCCTCGGGCGCCTCCGGCGCGGCGCAGGGAGGGTCTAGGGGAGGGGAGGGCGGAGGTCGGCCAATCAGAGGGCAGGGCGAGGGGAGGCAGCCAATCAGGGCTCGAATCGAGCCAAGGGGAGTGAAGGCAACTCCAAGGAAGTCAAACTAACCCAACCCAACTCAACCCAACCCAACCCAACTGAACCGAACCCAACTCAACTCAACCCAACCCAACTGAACGAGCGGCAACTGAAACCAAATCAACCCAACTCTACCAAACCCAACCCAACCGAACCCAACTCAACTCAGCCCAACCAAACCCAACCCAACCAAACCTAACCCAACCAAACCCAACCCAACCCAACCCAACCCAACCCAACTCACCTGAACCAAACCAACCCGACCCAAACTCGCCCCTCCCCCTCACCCTTGCTCTTGTTCCTCATGGCCGACTTGAGCAGCGCCGCCTTCAGCGCCGCCTTGGTGTCGTCCGAGATGGCGCCGTCCCTCTTGGGGGCCGCCGGCGCCCCCGGCTCCGCCTTCACCCGCGGCGAGTCCATGGGGCAGTCGGGGGCGGGGCCGGGGCTGGGCATGTCCACGTCGGCGCAGGGCGGCCACGCCGGGCCGTCGGCCGCGCCGGCGTCGCCGGCGGCGGCGTCGGCCGCATCGAGTTCGGCATCGGCCGCCTCGCTCCCGCCGCGGGCCGCGCCGACGTCGGCCATGTTGACGTCGGCGCGGGCCGAGGGCGCCGGCGCGATCTGCCGCCGGATGCCGTCGCGGCGCGCGTGGAAGTCGGCGATCTCGGCCACGATGGCCGCCTTGATCTCCTCCTTGGTGAGCGCCTGGCGGTCGAAGGCGAAGTCGAACGCCGGCACGCACTCGGGCTCGTCCTCGGGGTCGTGGTACTTGGCCAGGAAGGGGTGGCGCAGCGCCTCGGCCACGCCCACGCGCTCCCGCGGGTCGAAGCGCAGCATCCGCCCCAGCAGCGCCAGCGCCGCCGGCTCGGCCTCGCCGAAGAGGCTCTCCCACGGCACCGGCGGGCGCGGCGGCAGGCTCTGCACGTAGGCGCGGACGCGCTCGGCGCCGATGGCCGCCATGACGCCGGGCGGCGGCGTGCCCAGCACCGCCATGATCAGCTGGAGCTGGTGCACGTAGTTGCGGCCGGGGAAGAGCTGCCGGCGGCCGAGCATCTCGGCGAAGATGCAGCCCACCGACCACATGTCGATGGCGCGCGTGTAGCGGTGCAGCGACAGCAGCAGCTCCGGCGCGCGGTACCAGCGCGTGGCCACGTACTCGGTGAGGAACGCCTTGGCCTGGCGGGGGTCGGCGCCCAGCCCCCGCGCCATGCCGAAGTCGCCGATCTTGAGCTCGCAGTTCTCGTTGACCAGCAGGTTGCTGGGCTTGAGGTCGCGGTGGAGGACGTTGGCCGAGTGGATGTACTTGAGGCCGCGCAGGAGCTGGTAGAGGAAGTAGCGGACGTGCTCGAGCGTCAGCGGCTGCGAGGAGTGGATGATCTGGTGGAGGTCGCTCTCCATCAGGTCCAGCACCACGTAGCTGCGGGGGGAGGGGCGGGGCGGGGCGGTCAGGGGGACGGCCACGAGGGTTTTTGGGTGAGTTGGGTTGGGTTGGGTTGGGTTGGGTTGAGGTGAGTTGGGTTGGGTTGAGTTGGGTTCAGTTGGGTTGGGTTGAGTTGAGTTGGTTGGGTTCAGTTGGGTTGGTTGGCTCGGTTGGGTTGGGTTGGGTGGGGTTGGGTCAATGTGGCCGCACTCCGGACGCTCAAACCCGGCACCTCCAAAGCCAACACCGCTCACATCCATCCCCGTCAACCGCCCGACGCCAACTCAACCCAACCCAACCAATCCAACCCAACCCAACTCAACCCAACCCAACCCAACCCAACCTAACCAACCCAACTCAACCCAACCCAACCCAACCCAACCCAACTCAACCCAACCCAACCCAACCCAACTCAACCCAACTGAACCCAACCCAACCCAACCCAACTCAACCCAACCCACCCCACCCCAACCCAACCCGCCCCAAGCCCCGCCCCCTGCCCTGCCCCGCCCGGCGGCGGGGACGCACACGGAGCGGAACTCGCCGTAGGGCCCGGCCGGGCGCAGGATGTCCTTGATGCCGATGATGTTGTCGTGCTTGAAGTGCTTGAGGATCTTCAGCTCGCGCAGCGTCCGCTTGGCGTTGGTCACCACGTCGAAGGCGTTGGGGATCTTCTTGATGGCCACCTGCTGGCCTGGGGGGCGGGGCCGGGGGGCAGCTGAGCCCCAGGTGTGCCCAGGTGTGTCCCTGATGTGTCCAGGTGTGTCCAGGTGTGTCCAGGTGTGTCCCAGGTGTCCCCAGGTGTGCCCAGGTGTGCCCCAGGCGTGCCCAGGTGTGCCCAGGTGTGTCCAGGTGTGTCCAGGTGTGCCCAGGTGTGCCCAGGTGTGTCCAGGTGTGTCCCAGGTGTCCCCAGGTGTGCACAGGTGTGTCCCTGATGTGTCCAGGTGTCCCCAGGTGTGTCCAGGTGTGCCCAGGTGTGCCCAGGTGTGCCCAGGTGTATCTCACCTATCCCAAGTGTAACCCAGGTGTATCTCACCTGTCCCAGGTGTGTCCCAGGTGTAACCCACCCCCCTTGGTGTGTCCCAGGTGTGTCCCAGGTGTCCCCAGGTATCCCCAGGTGTAACCCAGGTGTGTCCCAGGTGTGTCCTGGTGTATCTCACCTATCCCAGGTGTAACCCAGGTGTGCCTCACCTGTGTCCCGGCGCCGTGCCGAGCTCACCACGCCGTAGGCGCCGGTGCCGATGGTGTGACCCAGGTGTAACCCGTCCCCCCAGGTGTAACCCAGGTGTAACCCAGGTGTATCTCAGGTGTAATCCAGGTGTATCCCACCTATCCCAGGTGTATCCCAGGTGCATCTCACCTGTCCCAGGTGTATCCCAGGTGTATCTCACCTATCCCAGGTGTATCCCAGGTGTATCTCACCTATCCCAGGTGTATCCCAGGTGTATCCCAGGTGTATCTCACCTGTGTCCCGGCGCCGCGCCGAGCTGACCACGCCGTAGGCGCCGGTGCCGATGGTCTCGATGACCTCGTAGTCGTCGCCCACGTCGAAGGTGACGTCGAGCGCCCGCGCCTTCAGCAGCGCCAGCGGCCCCGGCGCCTCGGGGGCAGGGCCTGCGGGCTCGGGGGCGGGGCCTGGCGGCTCGGGGGCGGGGCCTCGCGGGGTGGGGGCGGGGCCCGGCTGGGCCATGGCGCCTGCGCAGGTGGGGTCACCTGGGGGGGGGGAGAATCACCTGGGGAGGGGAAAAACACCTGGGGGGCCCGAAAATCACCTGGGGGGAAAAAATCACCTGGGGGACCCAAAAATGACCCAAAAAATCACCTGAGGGGGGAAAAAACACCCAAAAAATCACCTGGGGGGGAAAAAAATCACCGGGGGGACCCAAAAAATCACCCAAAAAATCACCTGAGGGGGGAAAAAACACTGGGGGGACCAAAAAATGACCTGGGGGGGAAAAATCACCCAAAAAATCACGTGGGGGGGAAAAAAATCACCTGGAGGACCCAAAAATCACCTGGGGGACCCAAAAATCACCTGGTAGAGAAAAATCACCCAAAAAATTACCTGGGGGGGGAAAAAACACCTGGGGGGGGGGGGGGGAAAGACCTGGGGGACCCAAAAATGACCCAAAAAATCACTTAGGGAGGGAAAAAAACACCAGGGGGGACCCAAAGATGACCTGGGGGACCCAAAAAATCACCTGAAAGGAGCAAAAATGACCTAAAAAATCACCTGAGAGGAAGAGATCGGCCAAAAAAATGACCCAAAAAATCACCTGGGCGGGAAAAAAACACCTGGGGGACCCAAAAAAATCACCCAAAAAATCACCTGGGGGGGAGAAATCACCTGGGGGGGGGAAAAAAAACTGGGGGACCCAAAAATGACCCAAAAAATTACCTGGGGGGGAAAAAACACCTGGGGGACCCAAAAATGACCCAAAAATCACCTGGGGGGGAAAAAACACCTGGGGGACCCAAAAATCACCTGAGGGGGCAAAAATCACCTGGGGGGGCAAAAACGACCCAAAAATTCACCTGGGGGCCCCAAAAATCACCTGGGGGGGCAAAAACGACCCAAAAATTCACCTGGGGGCCCCAAATGCCCCCAGAGGGGCCCCAGATCCTCCCGGCAACGAGAGCCGGCGCCCCCCAGTCTGTCCCAGTTCATCCCAGTTCATCCCAGTTCACCCAGTGCCCCCCAGTGCCTCCCAGTGCCCCCCAGTGCCCCCCAGTCTGTCCCAGTTCATCCCAGTTCACCCAGTGCCCCCCAGTGCCCCCCAGTGCCCCCCAGTCCCTCCCAGTTCCGTCCCAGTCCCTCCAGGACCCCCCCCAAACCCTTCCCAGTCCCTCCCAGTCCCTCCCAGTTCCATCCCAGTCCCTCCCAGCCCATCCCAGTTTGTCCCAGTCCCCTCCCAGTTCCCTCACAATCGCCCCCCAGTTCGCCCAGTTCCCCCCCAGTTCATCCCAGTCCATCGCAGTTCCCCCCCAAACCTTTCCCAGTCCCTCCCAGCCCATCCCAGTTTGTCCCAGTCCCCTCCCAGTCCCCCCCAGTCCCCCCCAGTCCCCCCCAGTTTGTCCCAGTCCCCTCCCAGTTCCCCCCCAGTCCCCCCCAGTTTGTCCCAGTCCATCCCAGTCCCCCCCCAGTTCCCCTCCATCCCCCCCCCTTTCCCCGCGGGGGTCGCGGTGGGCGGGGCCGTTGCCATGGCGACCCACCCGGGGCTCTTACCGCCCCCTGGCGCCGCTCCCGCCGCTCCCGCCGCCACCCGGAAGTGCCGCCGCCCGGCCACGCCCCCTCCGCTCCGCCCAGGCCGCGGCGTGCGGGACGCACTTCCGGCTCCTCTCTATGGTTTTTCCCTCGGAGGACTTCCGCCTGTCTCTATGATTTTTTTTCTTTTTAAAAAGACTTCCGGGTCGTCTCTATGGTTCTGGAGGACTTCCTGCTCCTCTCTACGATACTTCCGGTAAGCTCCCGGGTCGTCTCTATGGTCAGGGAGGACTTGCCGTTAGTCTCTATGGTCAGGGAGGACTTCCGGTTAGTCTCTATGGCTTTGGAGGACTTCCTGTTCGTCTCTATGGTCAGGGAGGACTTCCCGTTAGTCTCTATGGTTTTGGAGGACTTCCTGTTCGTCTCTATGGTCGTGGAAAACTCTCGCTTCTCTCTATTTTTTTTTTTTTTTTAAAGACATCCGGCTCGTCTCTATGGTTCTGGAGGACTTCCTTCTCCTCTCTATGACACTTCCGGTAAGCTTCGGGCTCGTCTCTATGGTCAGGGAGAACTTCCGGTTAGTCTCTATGGCTTTGGAGGACTTCCTGTTCGTCTCTATGGTCGTGGAGGACTCTCGCGCGTCTCTATTTTTTTTTTTTTTTAAAAAGACATCCGTCTCGTCTCTATGGTTCTGGAGGACTTCCTTCTCCTCTCTATGACACTTCCGGTAAGCTTCCGGCTCGTCTCTATTGTCAGGGAGAACTTCCGGTTAGTCTCTATGGCTTTGGAGGACTTCGCGTTAGTCTCTGTGGTCAGTGAGGACTTCCTGTTCGTCTCTATGGTCGTGGAGGACTCTCGCGCGTCTCTATGGTTTGTTTTTTTTTTAAGACTTCCGGCTCGTCTTTATGGTTCTGGAGGACTTCCTGCTCCTCTCTATGACACTTCCGGTAAGCTTCCGGGTCGTCTCTATGGTCAGGGAGAACTTCCGGTTAGTCTCTATGGCTTTGGAGGACTTCCCGTTAGTCTCTGTGGTCAGTGAGGACTTCCGGTTAGTCTCTATGGCTTTGGAGGACTTCCTGTTCGTCTCTATGGTCAGGGAGGACTTCCGGTTAGTCTCTATTGCTTTGGAGGACTTCCTGGTCGTCTCTAGGGTCGTGGAGGACTCTCGCTCGTCTCTATGGTGGTTTGTTTTTTTTTTTAAGACTTCCGGGTCGTCTCTACGGTTCTGGAGGACTTCGTGCTCCTCTCTATGACACTTCCGGTAAGCTTTCGGGTCGTCTCTATGGTCGTGGAGGAGTCTCGCTCGTCTCTATGGTTTTTGTTTTTTTTTTAAGACTTCCGGCTCGTCTCTATGATTCTGGAGGACTTCCTTCTCCTCTCTATGACACTTCCGGTAAGCTTCCGGCTCGTCTCTATGGTCAGGGAGGACTTCCTGTTAGTCTCTATGGCTTTGGAGGACTTCCTGTTCGTCTCTATGGTCGTGGAGGACTCTCGCGCGTCTCTATATTTTTTTTTTTTTTTTTTAAAAAGACTTCCGGCTCGTCTCTATGGTTCTGGAGGACTTCCTTCTCCTCTCTATGACACTTCCGGTAAGCTTCCGGGTCGTCTCTATTGTCAGGGAGGACTTCCTGTTCGTCTCTATGGCTTTGGAGGACTTTCTGTTCGTCTCTATGGTACTTCCGGTAAGCTTCCTGTTCGTCTCTATGGTCAGGGAGGACTTCCGGTTAGTCTCTATGGCTTTGGAGGACTTTCTGTTCGTCTCTATGGTCAGGGAGGACTTCCGGTTAGTATCTATGGCTTTGGAGGACTTCCTGTTCGTCTCTATGGCTTTGGAGAACTTCGGGTTAGTCTCTATGGTCAGGGAGGACTTCCTGTTCGTCTCTATGGCTTTGGAGGACTTCCTGTTCGTCTCTATGGTCAGGGAGGACTTCCGGTTAGTCTCTATGGCTCTGGAGGACTTCCTGTTCGTCTCTATGGCTTTGGAGGACTTCCTGTTCGTCTCTATGGTCAGGGAGGACTTCCGGTTAGTCTCTATAGCTTTGGAGGACATTTTGTTCGTCTCTATGGCTTTGGAGGACTTCCTGTTCGTCTCTATGGTCGTGGAGGACTCTCGCTCGTCTCTATGGTTTTTTCGGCGGCCAGAGCGGCGCCGTCTCGATGGTTGCTCCCCGCCGCCTCTGCGCGTGCGCGGCCGCTTCCGGGCGGCCGCCATGAGGGACCGGACGCGGGAGCTGCACCAGGCGAGAGCCCAAAAATGGGGAAAAAGAGCCAAAAATCGGGAAAAAGAGGCCGAAAACCGGGAAAAGAGCCCAGAAATCGGGACCGGGGTGTCAGAAAACGGGGGGAAAGTGCCCAAGAACTGGAAAGGAAAGCCCAAAAGTGGGGGAAAAAACCCCAAAATGGGGAAATGGAGCCCCAGAAACGGGAAAATGCCCAAAAAAGGGGAAAAGAGCCCAAAAAAATGCGGAGAAACACCCAAAAATGGGATTGGGGACCACGGAAATGGGGGGAAGTGCCCAAAAAGCGGGAAAAAAGCCCGAAATTGGGGGAAAAGAGGGAAAAATGTGGAAAAAAGCCCAAAAAAACGGGAAAAGGAGCCCAGGAATGGGGAGGAAAAGCCAAAAATTGGCAAAAAAGGCCAAAAATCGGGAAAAGGGCCCAGAAATCACGGAAAGGCGGCCAAAAATACGGAGAAAGTGCCCAAAAATTGGGGAGAAATATCCAAAAATGGGGGGGAAAGAGGCAAAAATCGGGGAAAGTGCCCAAAAAATGGGGAAAACGAACCCAAAAAAATGGGAAAAGAGCCCAAAAAATGGGGAAAACGAACCCAAAAAATGGGAACAGATCCCAAAAATTGGATCGGGGACCCTGAAAATGGGGGGAAAGTGCCCAAAAGCAGGGAAAAGAGGCCAAAAATGGGGGAAAACGGACCCAAAAATGGGGGGGAAATGGCAAAAAATGGGGGAAAAGCCCGAAAATGGGGAAAAAAAGGCAAAAAATCAGGAAAATTAACCCAAAAATTGGGAAAATGATCCCAAGAAATGGGAAAAGAGGCAAAAAATCAGCAGAATGGACGCAAAAAATGGGGAAAAGCGGCAAAAAATGGGGAAATGAACCAAAAATCAGGAAAATGGACCCAAAAATGGGGAAAATGAACCCAAAAATGGGGAAATGGACCCAAAAATGGGGAAATGGACCCAAAATTTGGGGAAATCGCCCCAAAATCGGAGCCGGGACCCAAACGGGGCCCGGGACCCCAAAATCCGGAGTTTCACCCCAAAATTCCGGAGTTTCACCCCTAAATTCCGGAGTTTCACCCAAAAATCCGGAGTTTCACCCCAGAATTCCGGAGTTTCACCCAAAATCACAGAGTTTCACCCCAAAATCCGGGATTTTTACCCCAAAATTCGGGATTTTTTAAACCCAAAATTTGGGATTTTTACCCCAAAATCTGGGATTTTTTAAACCCAAATCTGTTTAATTTTTCCCCAATTTTTGGGTTTTTCACCCCAATTTTGGGTTTCATTTTCCCAATTTTTGGGTTTTTCACCCCGAATCTGCCTCGGTTTCCCCGTTTCCCCCCCAGGCCTCGGACTCGGACTCGGAGGGGGAGGGGCGGGGGGGGGAGGGGCGGCTCCTCCCCCCCGAGGACCCCGCCCTGGCCCAGGTGGGTCCGGCCTCCCGCCCGCCTCATTTGCATCTCATTTGCATCCCATCTGCGGCTCATTTGCATCTCATCTGCAGCTCATTTACATCTCATCTGCAGCTCATTTGCATCCATCTGCATCCCATCTGCAGCTCATTTGCATCTCATTTGCAGCTCATTTGCATCCCATCTGCATCCCATCTGCAGGCTCATTTGCATCTCATTTGCAGCTCATTTGCATCCCATCTGCAGCTCATTTGCATCCATCTGCATCCCATCTGCAGCTCATTTGCATCTCATTTGCATCCCATCTGCATCTCCCTGCGCCTTTCCGGGTTCTGTCGGGCTGATATCGCGACGTCCCCGTTCCTGTCGCGACATCGCCTGCCCGTGTCGCGACAGGGCCCCTGGCGTCGCGATATATCGCGATACAAACCCCTGACGTCGCGATACAAACCCCTCACGTCGCGATCTCTCACGATATAACCCCCTCATGTCACGATATATCGCGATATAAACCCCTCCTGTCGCGATATAAACCCCTCATGTCGTGATAGAGCGCAATCTAACCCCCCCCAGTGTCGCGATATGTCGCGATATAAACCCCTCCTGTCATGATATAACCCCCTCCTGTCGCGATATAAACCCCTCATGTCGTGATAGAGCGCAATCTAACCCCCCCCCAGTGTCGCGATATGTCGTGATATAAACCCCTCCTGTCGCGATATAACGCCCTGGTGCCGTCGCGACAGGCCCGCGGGGTCCGCGCGGCGCTGGGGGCGCTGTCCCCCGCTGTCGCGATATATCGCGATATAATCCCCTCCTGTTGCGACAGGCCCGCGGGGTGCGCGCGGCGCTGGGGGCGCTGTCCCCCCGTGTCCCGATATGTCGCGATATATCGCGATATAATCCCCTCCTGTCGCGACAGGCGCGGCGGTGTGCGCGCGGCGCTGGGGGCGCTGTCGCTGCGCGCGGCCGCGCTGGAGCAGCTGCAGGAGCGAGCGCTGGCCACGGCCCTGGCCCCGCCCGGTACCCGGGGCCACTGGGGGGGAATCGGGGGGAATTCGGGGAGATTCGGGAAAATTCGGGAGAATTCGGGGGGATTCGGGAACATTCGGGAACATTCGGGAAAATTCGGGAACATTCGGGAACATTCGGGAACATTCGGGAGAATTCGGGAACATTCGGGAACATTCGGGAACATTCGGGGGGATTCGGGGAGAATTTGGGAATATTCGGGAACATTCGGGGGGATTCGGGGAGAATTCGGGGAGATTCGGGAAAATTCGGGAACATTCGGGGGGATTCGGAGTGAATTCGGGAACATTCGGGAAAATTCGGGGGGATTCGGGAAAATTCGGGAACATTCGGGGGGATTCGGGGAGAATTCGGGGGGAATTTGGGGAATTCGGGGAGATTCGGGGGGAATTTGAGGGGAATTTGGGAGATTTTGGGGGCAGTTTTTGAGGGAATTTTTGGGGAATTTTGGGGGAATTTTGAGGGATTTTTTGGGGAATTTTGGGGGATTTTTGAGGGAATTTTGGGGGAATTTTGAGGGATTTTTGAGGGGAATTTTTGAGGGATCTTGGGGACTTTGGGGGGAATTTTTGTGGGGAATTTTTGGGGAATTTAGGGGGAATTTTGAGGGGATTTTTGAGGGGAATTGTTGGGGGATTTTGGGGATTTTTCAGGGGAATTCTGGGGATTTTTGGGGGAATTTTGAGGGGAATTTCTGGGGGATTTTGGGGAATTTTGAGGGAATTTGGGGGGAATTTTTGAGGGAATTTTTGGGGAATTTCGGGAATTTTCAGGGGAATTTTGGGGATTTTTTGGGGGGAATTTTTGAGAGAATTTTTGGGGGATTTCTGAGGGAATTTTGGGGGGTTTTGAGGGAAATTCGGGGGAGATTTTGCGGAGTTTTGGGGGGCATTTTGAGGAAATTTGGGGATTTTGGGGGATTTTGGGGAAATTTGGGGAGATTTTGGGTGAGTTTGGGGGATTTGGAGGGAATTCTGGGGGGATTTTTGGGGGGATTTTGGGAGGTTTTGGGGGGAACTTTTTGGGGGTTTTTGGGGAAATTTTGCGGGGATTTTAGGGGGAATTTTGGGGGAACTTGGGGGATTTGGGGTTTTTTGGGGGTTTTGGGGATTTTTAGGAGAATTTTGGGGGAAATTTGTCGGGGATTTTGGGGAAATTTTTGAGGAATTTTTGGGAGAACTTGAGGGGTTTCGGGGGAATTTTTTGGGGGGGTTTTAAGGGAAATTTGGGGGGAAATTTTGGGGTGATTTTGGGGGGTTTTCGGGGGGATTTTGGGGGGAATTTTGGCCGTTTTTGGTGCCCCCAGAGCTCCAGGAGGAATTGCAGCGGCTCCGGGACGAGATCCAGGATCTGACGCGGGGAGATCCGGGCGGGGCTGGCAAGGTACCCCCGAAAACACCCCAAAATACCCCGGAAACACCCCAGAAACACCCCAAAATCCCCTAAAAAACACCCAAAATACCCCAAAAACACCCCAAAATACCCCGGAGAACACCCCAAAACCACCCTGAAAACACCCTGAAAACACCCAAAATACCCCAAAAACACCCCAAAATACCCCAAAAACACCCAAAATTCCCCAAAAACACCCCAAAATACCCCGGAAACACCCCGAAAACACCCAAAATACACCAAAAACACCCAAAATACCCCGAAAACACCCAAAACACCCCAGAAACACCCCAAAATACCCCCAAAAGCACCATGAAAAGACCCAAAATACACCAAAAACACCCAAAAATACCCCAAAAACACCCAAAATACCCTGAAAACACCCAAAACACTCCAGAAACACCCCAAAATACCCCCAAAAGCACCATGAAAAGACCCAAAATACACCAAAAACACCCAAAATACCCCCAAAACACCCCAAAATACCCTGAAAACACCCAAAACACTCCAGAAACACCCCAAAATACCCCCAAAAGCACCCTGAAAACACCCAAAATACACCAAAAACACCCAAAATTCCCCAAAAACACCCAAAATTCCCCTGAAACACCCGAAATACACTGAAAAAACCCAAAATTCCCCGGAAACACCCCAAAAACACCCAAAATACACCAAAACACCCCAAAATCCCTCTAAAAACACCCAAAATACCCAAATTCCCCAAAAAACCCAAATTCCCCCAAACGCCCCAAATTCCCCAAACGCCCCAAAAAGCTCCCAAATCGCCGGCCCTTTTTTGTCATTTTCCCATTTTTGGGAGTTTTCCCCTTTTTTGTCATTTTCCCATTTTTGGGGGTTTTTCCCCTTTTTTGTCATT
>NW_027099494.1:0-32236 GCF_031753505.1 Anomalospiza imberbis | reverse complement strand
ACCGAATTTTCCCCCAATTTTTTCCCAATTTTCCCCCAATTTCCCCCCAATTTTTACCATTTTCCCCCATTTTTTCCCAAATTTCCACCAATTTTCCTACCAATTTTTCCCCAATTTTCCCCCCAATTTTCCCCCATTTTTCCCCCAATTTTCCCCACCAATTTTCCCCATTTTTTCCCAATTTTTCCCCAATTTTCCCCCCATTTTTTCCCAAATTTCCCCCAATTTTTCCTCAATATTTCCCCAATTTTTCCCCCAATATTTCCCCAATTTTTCTCAAATTTCCCCGAAATTTCCCCCAATTTTTTCCCAAATTTTCCCCAATTTTTCCCCATTTTTTCCCCATTTTTTCCCCATTTTTCCCATATTCCCCAAGCCCCCCAGTCCCGACTTTTCCCGACTTTTCCCGAACTTTTCCCCGACTTTTCCCGACTTTTCCCGAACTTTCCCCGACTTTTCCCGAACTTTTCCCGACTTTTCCCGACTTTCCCCGACTTTCCCCGACTTTTCCCGACTTTCCCCGAACTTTTCCCGACTTTCCCGACTTTTCCCGACCTTTTCCCGACTTTTCCCGAACTTTTCCCGAACTTTCCCGCTATTTCCCCGACTTTTCCCGAACTTTCCCGACTTTTCCCGACTTTTCCCGAACTTTCCCCGACTTTTCCCCGAACTTTTCCCCGAACTTTTCCCGAACTTTTCCCGAACTTTTCCCGACTTTTCCCGAACTTTTCCCGAACTTTTCCCGCTTTTCCCGAACTTTTCCCGACTTTTCCCGACTTTTCCCGAACTTTCCCGACTTTTCCCGACTTTTCCCGACTTTTCCCGAACTTTCCCCGACTTTTCCCGAACTTTTCCCGAACTTTTCCCGAACTTTCCCGCTATTTCCCGACTTTTCCCGACTTTTCCCGAACTTTCCCCGACTTTTCCCGACTTTCCCCGAATTTTCCCGACATTTCCCGAACTTTTCCCGAACTTTCCCCGACTTTCCCCGACTTTTCCCGAACTTTCCCGAACTTTCCCGAACTTTCCCGAACTTTCCCGACTTTTCCCGAACTTTCCCGCTATTTCCCGACTTTTCCCGACTTTTCCCGAACTTTCCCCGACTTTTCCCGAACTTTTCCCGACTTTTCCCCGAACTTTCCCGCTATTTCCCGACTTTTCCCGACTTTTCCCGAACTTTCCCCCGACTTTTCCCGAACTTTCCCGAACTTTTCCCGAACTTTCCCGAACTTTTCCCGAACTTTCCCGACCTTTTCCCGACTTTTCCCGACTTTTCCCGACTTTCCCCGACTTTTCCCGAACTTTTCCCGAACTTTTCCCGAACTTTTCCCGAACTTTTCCCGCTATTTCCCGACTTTTCCCCGACTTTTCCCGAACTTTCCCGACTTTTCCCCGACTTTTCCCGAACTTTTCCGACTTTTCCCGAACTTTTCCCGACTTTCCCCGAACTTTTCCCGACTTTTCCCGACTTTTCCCGAACTTTTCCCCGACTTTTCCCGAACTTTTCCCGAACTTTTCCCGAACTTTCACCGACTTTTCCCGAACTTTCCCGATATTTCCCGAACTTTTCCCGAACTTTCCCCGACTTTCCCCGACATTTCCCGAACTTTCCCCGACTTTTCCCGAACTTTTCCCGACTTTCCCCGACTTTTCACGACTTTCCCCGAACTTTTCCCGACTTTTCCCGAACTTTTCCCGACTTTTCCCGAACTTTCCCGACTTTTCCCGAACTTTCCCGCTATTTCCCGAACTTTTCCCGAACTTTTCCCGAACTTTTCCCGAACTTTCCCGACTTTTCCCGAACTTTCCCCGACTTTTCCCCGAACTTTCCCCGACTTTTCCCGACTTTTCCCGAACTTTTCCGACTTTTCCCGAACTTTTCCCGACTTTTCCCGAACTTTCCCGACTTTTCCCGAACTTTCCCCGACTTTTCCCGAACTTTTCCCGACTTTTCCCGAACTTTTCCCGACTTTTCCCGAACTTTTCCCGACTTTTCCCGATATTTCCCGACTTTCCCCCGACTTTCCCCGACTTTTCCCGAACTTTCCCGACTTTTCCCCGAACTTTTCCCGACTTTCCCGAACTTTCCCGACTTTCCCCGACTTTCCCCGACTTTTCCCGAACTTTTCCCCGACTTTTCCCGAACTTTCCCCGACTTTTTCCCGAACTTTCCCGACTTTTCCCCGAACTTTCCCCGACTTTTCCCGACTTTTCCCGACTTTTCCCGACTTTCCCCGACTTTTCCCGAACTTTTCCCGAACTTTCCCCGACTTTTCCCGAACTTTTCCCGACTTTCCCCCGACTTTTCCCGAACTTTTCCCGAACTTTTCCCGAACTTTTCCCGAACTTTTCCCGACTTTTCCCGACTTTCCCCGAACTTTTCCCGAACTTTCCCCGACTTTTTCCGAACTTTACCCGAACTTTTCCCGACTTTCCCCGAACTTTCCCGACTTTTCCCGACTTTCCCCGACTTTTCCCGAACTTTCCCGACTTTTCCCGACTTTTCCCGAACTTTTCCCGAACTTTTCCCGACTTTTCCCCGACTTTTCCCGAACTTTTCCCGACTTTCCCCGACTTTTCCCGAACTTTTCCCGAACTTTCCCCGACTTTTCCCGAACTTTCCCGATATTTCCCGAACTTTTCCCGACTTTTCCCGAACTTTTCCCGAACTTTCCCGAACTTTTCCCGAACTTTCCCCGACTTTTCCCGAACTTTCCCGATATTTCCCGAACTTTTCCCGAACTTTCCCGAACTTTTCCCGAACTTTTCCCGACTTTCCCGACTTTTCCCGATATTTCCCGAACTTTTCCCCGACTTTTCCCGACTTTTCCCGAACTTTCCCCGACTTTCCCCGACTTTTCCCGACTTTTCCCGACTTTCCCCGACTTTTCCCCGAACTTTTCCCGAACTTTCCCCGACTTTTCCCGAACTTTCCCGACTTTCCCCCGACTTTTCCCGAACTTTTCCCGAACTTTCCCCGACTTTCCCCGACTTTTCCCGACTTTTCCCGAACTTTCCCCGACTTTTCCCGAACTTTTCCCGACTTTTCCCGAACTTTCCCGAACTTTCCCGCTATTTCCCGACTTTTCCCGAACTTTCCCGACTTTTCCCGAACTTTTCCCCGACTTTTCCCGAACTTTTCCCGAACTTTTTCCCGAACTTTCCCCGACTTTTCCCGACTTTTCCCGACTTTCCCGACTTTCCCCGACTTTTCCCGAACTTTTCCCGAACTTTCCCCGACTTTTCCCGAACTTTTCCCGAACTTTCCCCGACTTTCCCCGACTTTTCCCGATATTTCCCGAACTTTCCCCGACTTTTCCCGAAATTTCCCGACTTTTCCCGAACTTTTCCCGACTTTTCCCGAACTTTTCCCGACTTTTCCCGAACTTTTCCCGAACTTTTCCCGACTTTTCCCGAACTTTCCCCGAACTTTTCCCGACTTTTCCCGACTTTTCCCGACTTTCCCCCGACTTTTCCCGAACTTTTGCCGAACTTTTCCCGAACTTTCCCCGACTTTTCCCGAACTTTTCCCGACTTTTCCCGAACTTTTCCCGACTTTTCCCGAACTTTTCCCCGACTTTCCCCGACTTTCCCCGAACTTTTCCCGACTTTCCCCGAACTTTTCCCGAACTTTTCCCGAACTTTCCCCGATATTTCCCGAACTTTTCCCGACTTTTCCCGACTTTCCCCGAACTTTTCCCGAACTTTTCCCGACTTTTCCCGAACTTTTTCCCGAACTTTCCCCGACTTTTCCCGAACTTTCCCGATATTTCCCGACTTTCCCCGACTTTTCCCGAACTTTTCCCGAACTTTTCCCGAACTTTCCCGACTTTTCCCGAACTTTTCCCGAACTTTTCCCGACTTTTCCCCGAACTTTTCCCGAACTTTCCCCGACTTTTCCCGACTTTCCCGACTTTCCCCGACTTTCCCCGACTTTTCCCGACTTTCCCCGAACTTTTCCCGAACTTTTCCCGACTTTCCCCGACTTTTCCCGACTTTTCCCGACTTTCCCGACTTTTTCCCGAACTTTCCCCGACTTTTCCCGAACTTTCCCGATATTTCCCGAATTTTCCCGACTTTTCCCGAACTTTCCCCCGACTTTTTCCCGACTTTTCCCGACTTTCCCCGACTTTTCCCGAACTTTTCCCGACTTTTCCCGACTTTTCCCCGAACTTTTCCCGAACTTTCCCGACTTTTCCCGACTTTTCCCGAACTTTTCCCGAACTTTTCCCGAACTTTCCCGACCTTTTCCCGACTTTTCCCGAAATTTCCCGAACTTTTTCCGACTTTTCCCGAACTTTTCCCGACTTTTCCCGAACTTTCCCCGAATTCCCCCCCAATTTTCCCACCCTCGTAGTCTCGCGCCTGCAGGTCCGGCGGGGGGGGCGGGGCCTCTCAGGAGCTCGCGCAGGACGCGGGGGCGTGGCCCGGCCGAGGCCCCGCCCCCCGGCAGGTGCGAGCCGCAGGCCAGGTGAGCGCACGTGCGGCCCAGGCGGTCCGGGGCCATCGGGGACGCGCCGTGGGCTACCAGGAGCCGCACCAGGGCTACCTGGCCCGTGATCACCGCCAGGTGAAGGGGGGTCTGCAGGTGACACAGGTGACACAGGTGAGGGACACCTGGGACAGGTGAGGGACATTGGGGCTACCAGGAGCCGCACCAGGGCTACCTGGCCCGTGATCACCGCCAGGTGAAGGGGGGTCTGCAGGGGGGACAGGTGACACAGGTGACACAGGTGAGGGACACCTGGGGCAGGTGAGGGACATTGGGGCTACCAGGAGCCGCACCTGGGCTACCTGGCCCGTGATCACCGCCAGGTGAAGGGGGGTCTGCAGGTGACACAGGTGACACAGGTGACACACGTGACACAGCTGAGGGACACCTGGGGACACCTGGGACAGGTGAGGGACATTGGGGCTACCAGGAGCCGCACCTGGGCTACCTGGCCCGTGATCACCGCCAGGTGAAGGGGGGTCTGCAGGTGACACAGGTGACACACGTGACACAGGTGACACACGTGACACAGGTGACACAGGTGACACAGGTGACACAGGTGACACGGGTGACACGGGTGACACACGTGACACGGGTGAGGGACACCTGGGACAGGTGAGGGGGGCGGGGCCGGGGGTGTGGTCAAGGTGTGACAAAGGGGCGGAGCTCAGTGCCTCCCCCAATGTCCCCCCCAATGTCCCCAAATGTCCCCAAATGTCCCCAATGTCCCCAATCCCACTTTTCCCAAATTTCCCCCATTTTTTCCCATTTCCCCCCCGTTTTTCCCCCAAATGTCCCCAACCCCCTCCATGTCCCCAAATGTCCCCAATGTCCCCCCCAATGTCCCCAGTGTCCCCCTCAATGTCCCCAGTGTCCCCTCGATGTCCCCAGTGTCCCCGATGTCCCCAATGCCCCCATTGTCCCCAAAGTGTCCTCGATGTCCCCAGTGTCCCCAATGACCCCAAAGTGTCCCCAAAGTGTCCCCAATTACCCCAATGACCCCAATGTCCCCCCAATGTCCCCGATGTCACCAATCCCCCCAATGCCCTTGATGTCCCCAATGTCCCCAATGTCCCCAATCCCCCCCAGTGTCCCCAATGTCCCCAGTGTCCTCACTGTCCCCAGTGTCCCAATGTCCCCAGTGTCCTCACTGTCCCCACAATGTACCCGATGTCCCCCGATGTCCCCCCGATGTCCCCAATGTCCCCACTGTTCCCCGATGTCCCCAAAGTGTCCCCAAATGTCCCCAATGTCCCCCCAATGTCCCCAATCCCCCCATTGTCCCCAACGTCCCTGATGTCCCCAGTGTCCCCAATGTCCCCAGTGTCCCCAATCCCCCCAGTGTCCCCAATGTCCTCAATGTCCCCAATGTCCCCAATGTCCCCCCAATGTCCCCACTGTCCCCAATGTCCCCACTGTCCCCCGATGTCCCCAGTGTCCCCCCCGGTGTCCCCCAGTGTCCCCAGTGTCCCCCCAATGTCCCCATTGTCCCCAGTGTCCCCCCAGTGTCCCCAATGTCCCCAGTGTCCCCAATGTCCCCAATGTCCCCAATGTCCCCCGATGTCCCCCCGATGTCCCCAGTGTCCCCAGTGTCCCCAGTGTCCCCAATGTCCCCAGTGTCCCCAATGTCCCCAATGTCCCCCCAATGTCCCAAATGTCCCCAGTGTCCCCAATGTCCCCAGTGTCCCCAATGTCCCCAAATGTCCCCAGTGTCCCCAATGTCCCCAATGTCCCCAATGTCCCCAATGTCCCCAGTGTCCCCCAGTGTCCCCCCAGTGTCCCCAATGTCCCCCCGATGTCCCCAATGTCCCCCAATGTCCCCAGTGTCCCCTAGTGTCCCCAATGTCCCCAGTGTCCCCCCCGATGTCCTCAATGTCCCCAGTGTCCCCAATGTCCCCCAATGTTCCCAATGTCCCCAGTGTCCCCAAAGTGTCCCCAAAGTGTCCCCAATGTCCCCAAAGTGTCCCCAATGTCCCCAATTTCCCCCCGATGTCCCCATGTTCCCAATGTCCCCAATGTCCCCAATGTCCCCC
Organism: Anomalospiza imberbis; assembly: GCF_031753505.1. Classification (NCBI taxonomy): domain Eukaryota; kingdom Metazoa; phylum Chordata; class Aves; order Passeriformes; family Viduidae; genus Anomalospiza; species Anomalospiza imberbis. The sequence goes on along the minus strand of NW_027099494.1, from coordinate 25,711 downwards.
AGTGTCCCCAGTGTCCCCAATGTCCCCAATGTCCCCAATGTCCCCCAGTGTCCCCAGTGTCCCCAATGTCCCCAATGTCCCCAATGTCCCCAGTGTCCCCCCGATGTCCCCAGTGTCCCCCCCGGTGTCCCCTCACCTGTCTCAGGTGGTTGTAGACGTCGAGGTCGCGCCCCCCCCGCAGGAACAGGGCCACCAACCTGCGGGCCACGGCCACCGCGCCCTGGGCCACCGCGATGTGCAGGGGCCTGGGGACAGCGGGGACATTGGGGGGACATTGGGGACATTTGGGACATTTGGGACATTGGGGGACACTGGGGACATTGGGGACATTGAGGACACTCTGGGGACATTGGGACATTGGGGACATTGGGGGGACACTGGGGACATTGGGGACATTTGGGACATTGGGGACATTGAGGACACTCTGGGGACATTGGGACATTGGGGACATTGGGGGGGACACTGGGGACATTGGGGACATTGGGGACATTTGGGACATTGGGGACACTGGGGACATTGGGGACATTTGGGGACACTGGGGACATTGGGGACATTGGGGACATTGGGGACATTTGGGGACACTTTGGGGACACCTTGGGGACACTGGGGGACATTGGGGAGGTCCCAAATGTCCCCAAACGTCCCCAAAATGTCCAAAAATGTCCCCAAATGTCCCCAAAATGTCCCCAAAAGTCCCTGGGGCTGCCCCAAATGTCCCGAAATGTCCCCAAAATGTCCAAAAATGTCCCCAAATGTCCCCAAAATGTCCCCAAAAGTCCCTGGGGGTGCCCCAAATGTCCTCAAATGTCCCCAAAATGTCCAAAAATGTCCACAAATGTCCCCAAAAGTCCCCAAAATGTCCCCAAAAGTCCCCAAAATGTCCCCAAATCCCGCGGGGGGGGGGGGGGTTGGGGGGGGATGGGCAGCGGCGTTCCCGTAAGGGGGCGTGGCCACGCCGTGGGCGTGGTCTCCTCGATGACGTCACCGCCGGCCCGGGAGGGGATTCCCCGCGGGGTGGGGGAGGGGGAGGGATTCCCCGCGGGGTGGGGGAGGGGCGGCGCGGGGGTTCCCACGCTGCCATTGGGGGGAGGGGAGGGGAGGGGTCCCCAAAATCCAGGGGTGGGGGGAGGGGACATTTGGGACCCCCCAGAGGGGGAAATTGGGGGGGGGGGGCGCGGTGGGGGAGGGGTCCCAGGGGGATTTTGGGGTGTCCCGGGTGGATTTTGGGGTTTTTTGGGGTGTCCCGGGTGGATTTTGGGGTGTCCCGGGTGGATTTTGGGGTTTTTTGGGGTGTCCCGGGTGGATTTTGGGGTGTCCCGGGTGGATTTTGGGGGATTTTGGGGTGTCCCGGGTGGATTTTGGGGATTTTTGGGGTTTCCCGGGTGATTTTGGGGTTTTTTGGGGTGTCCCGGGTGATTTTGGGGTTTTTTGGGGTGTCCCGGGTGGATTTTGGGGTTTCCCGGGTGGATTTTGGGGTGTCCCGGGTGGTTTTTGGGGTGTCCTGGGTGGATTTTTTGGGTGTCCCGGGTGGATTTTGGGGTGTCCCGGGTGGATTTTGGGGGATTTTGGGGTGTCCCGGGTGGATTTTGGGGAGTCCCGGGTGGTTTTTGGGGTGTCCTGGGTGGATTTTCGGCGGTTTTGGGGTGTCCCCGGTGGATTTTGGGGTGTCCCCGGTGGATTTTTGGGGTTTCCTGGGTGATTTTGGGTTTTCATGGGTGATTTTGGGGGTTTTTGGGGTGTCCCGGGGCGTTTTTGGGGTGTCCTGGGTGGATTTTTGGGGTGGATTTTTGGGGTGTCCTGCGTGGATTTTGGGGTGTCCCCGGTAATTTTTGGGGTTTTCCGGGTGGATTTTCGGGTTTTTCTGGGTTTTCCAGGTGGATTTTCGGGGTTTCCCGGGTGGATTTTGGGGTTTTTGGGGTGTCCCGGGTGGATTTTGTGGGGTTTCGGGTGAATTTTGGGGGTTTTCCAGGTGGATTTTGGGGTTTCCAAGGTGGATTTTCGGGGTTTTTTGGGTTTTCCAGGTGGATTTTTGGGGTTTCCCGGGTGGTTTTTGGGGTTTTTGTGGTGTCCTGCGTGGATTTTTGGGGTTTTCGGGGTGTCTCGGGTGGATTTTGGGGTGTCCCCGGTAATTTTTGGGGTTTTCTGGGTGGATTTTTGGGGTTTGCCGGGTGGATTTTGGGGTTTTTGAGGTGTCCCGGGTGGATTTTTGGGGGTTTTTGGGTGTCCCGGGTGATTTTTGGGGTGTCCCGGGTGGATTTTGGGGTGTCCCCGGTGGATTTTGGGGTGTCCCAGTTGGATTTTTGGGGGTTTTGGGGTGTCCCGGGTGGATTTTGTTGTGTCCTGGGTGCATTTTTGGGGTTTTTGGGGTGGATTTTGGGGGTTTTTGGGGTGTCCCGGGTGGATTTTGTGGTGTTTCGGGTGGATTTTGGGGTGTCCCAGTTGGATTTTTGGGGGTTTTGGGGTTTCCCGGGTGGATTTTGGGGTTTTTGGGGTTTTCCAGGTGGATTTTCGGGGTTTCCCGGGTGATTTTGGGGGTTTTGGGGTGTCCCGGGTGGATTTTGTTGTGTCCTGGGTGCATTTTTGGGGGTTTTGGGGTGGATTTTGGGGGGTTTTGGGGTGGATTTTGGGGGTTTTTGGGGTGTCCCGGGTGGATTTTGTGGTGTTTCGGGTGGATTTTGGGGTGTCCCGGGTGATTTTTGGGGTGTCCCGGGTGATTTTTGGGGTGTCCCGGGTGGATTTTGGGGTCCCCTCACTCACGTGTCCCCGTCCTCGTCCTGCCGGGTGGCGGCGGCGATGGCGGCGGCCAAGGGGGGCTCAAGGGGGACCCCCAAATTTGGGGATCCCAAAATCGGGGCAGGGGGAACCCCCAAAATTCCCCCTCCCCCCAAAAACGGCAACGGCGGCTCCGCCCTCAAACCTGGAAGGGAAAAATTGGGGGAAATTGGAGAAAAATTGGGGAAAATTGGAGAAAAATTGGGAAAATTTGGGGGGAAAATTGGAGAAAAATTGGGGAAAATTGGGGAATATTTGGGGGGGAAATTGGGGAAAATTTGGGGGGGAAACTGGGGGGACATTTGGAAAAAAAATCGGGAAAAAATGGGGAAAGATTTGGGGAAAACTTGGGAAAAATCAGAGAAAAATTGGGAAAAAGTGGTGAAAAGGAGTGGGGAAAATTGGGGGGGAAATTGCAGGAAAAAATTGGGGAAAATTTGGGGGAAAATTGGAAGAAATCAGGGAAAAAACAGGGATAAAATGGGGAATATTGGGGGGAAAAAATTGGGCAGAAATCGGGAAAAAACAGGGATAAAAAGGGGAATATTGGGGGGAAATTTGGGGGGAAAATTGGGCAGAAATCGGGAAAAAACAGGGATAAAATGGGGAATATTGGGGGGAAATTTGGGGAGAAAATAGGGCAGAAATTGGGAAAAAACAGGGATAAAATGGGGAATATTGGAGGGAAAAATTGGGCAGAAATCGGGGAAAAACAGGGATAAAATGGGGAATAATGGGGGGAAATTTGGGGGAAAATTGGGCGGAAATCGGGGGAAAACAGGGATAAAATGGGGAATATTGGGGGGAAAAATTGGGCAGAAATCGGGAAAAAACAGGGATAAAATGGGGAATATTGGGGGGAAAATTGGGCAGAAATCGGGAAAAAACAGGGATAAAATGGGGAATATTGGGGGGAAAAATTGGGCAGAAATCGGGGAAAAACAGGGATAAAATGGGGAATATTGGGGGGAAAAATTGGGGGAAAATTGGAAGAAATCAGGGAAAAAACAGGGATAAAATGGGGAATGTTGGGGGGAAATTTGGGGGAAAATGGGCAGAAATCGGGAAAAAACAGGGATAAAATGGGGAATATTGGGGGGAAAAATTGGGCAGAAATCGGGAAAAAACAGGGATAAAATGGGGAATATTGGGGGAAAAATTTGGAAAAAACAGGGATAAAATGGGGAATATTGGGGGGAAAAATTGGGCAGAAATCGGGAAAAAACAGGGATAAAATGGGGAATATTGGGGGGAAATTTGGGGAAAAATTGGGCAGAAATCGGGAAAAAACAGGGATAAAATGGGGAATATTGGGGGGAAATTTGGGGAAAATTGGAAGAAATCAGGGAAAAAACGGATAAAATGGGGAATATTGGGGGGAAATTTGGGGAAAAAATTGGGCAGAAATCGGGAAAAAACAGGGATATAATGGGGGGAAATTTGGGGAAAAATTGGGGGAAAATTGGGAAAAAAACAGGGATAAAATGGGGAATATTGGGGGGAAATTTTGGGGAAAAATTGGGCAGAAATCGGGAAAAAACAGGGATAAAATGGGGAATATTGGGGGGAAATTTGGGGGAAAATTGGAAGAAATCAGGGAAAAAACAGGGATAAAATGGGGAATATTGGGGGGAAATTTGGGGAAAAAATTGGGCAGAAATCGAGAAAAACGGGGATAAAATGGGGAATATTGGGGGGAAATTTGGGGGAAAAATGGGCAGAAATCGGGGAAAAACAGGGATAAAATGGGGAATATTGGGGGAAATTTAGGGGGAAAATTGGGCAGAAATCGGGGAAAAAACAGGGATAAAATGGGGAATATTGGGGGGAAATTTGGGGAAAAAATTGGGCAGAAATCGGGAAAAAACAGGGATAAAATGGGGAATATTGGGGGGAAATTGGGGGAAAAATTGGGCAGAAATCGGGAAAAAAAACAGGGATAAAATGGGGAATATTGGGGGAAAAATTGGGAAAAAACAGGGATAAAATGGGGAATATTGGGGGGAAAAATTGGGCAGAAATCGGGAAAAAACAGGGATAAAATGGGGAATATTGGGGGGAAATTTGGGGAAAATTAGGGGAAAATTGGGAAAAAACAGGGATAAAATGGGGAATATTGGGGGAAATTTGGGGAAAATTGGGGGGAAATTGGGAAAAAACAGGGATAAAATGGGGAATATTGGGGGGAAATTGGGGGAAAAATTGGGAAAAAACAGGGATAAAATGGGGAATATTGGGGGGAAATTTGGGGAAAAATGGGAAAAAAAGGGGAAAAATGGAGGGAAAATTGGGGAAAATTTTGGGGGGGGTGGGGGGGGGAACACCCCAAAAACCAGGTGGGGGAGGGGCGGAGCGCTCTCACCTGTGCCGATCCCGAATTTGGGGGTTTTTCCAGCTGGGGGTGCCCGAATTTGGGGCTTCGGGGGGGTTTCCCCCAAAATTGGGGGGCTTCCCCCCCCCCAAAACCGAGCGGCGCTTCCGGAGCGGCAGCGAAGTTTCGGGGGGGGGGGGGGGAGGGGCGGCATTTTTGGGGGGGTTTGGGGGGATTTTGGGGGCGCCGCGTGCGGAGATCCACGGGCAGCTCCTCGGCCATTGGGGGGTCCCGGATTTTTGGGGACCCCCCCCCCGGGATTTTTTGGGCCCCGTCGGAGTCGCCGTGGGAGCGGAAGCGAGCGGAGAATCCCCAAAAACGGGGGGAGGGGCGGCGTGGGCCACGCCCATTTCCCCGTAGGCCACGCCCTCTTCCTTGTGGACACGCCCATGTGGGAGTTGAGGCCACGCCCATAGCGGGGTTTGGCCACGCCCATTGAGGGAAACCCCTGGGAACCCCCGAAATTTTGGGGGGGAGGGGGGGGGGGGGGTTGGGAAATTGGCGGGAAAAAAAAAAAAAATTAAATTGGCGGGAAAAAAAAATTAAAATTGGCGGGGAAAAAAAATTAAAATTGGCGGGAAAAAAAATATTAAAATTGGCGGGAAATGGGGGAATGTTGAAGGAAAAGTCCCGAACGGGCAGAAAATGGGAAGAAATTCCCTAAAAAAACAAAAAAATGACCCCCCCAAAATTCCAAAAAAAAAAAAAAAAATCCACGGGGAAAAAAAAAAAAAAAATCCCAAAAATCGGCCCAAAATTTCCGAGAAATCGTAAAAAACGAGACCCAAAATCGGCCCAAAATTCCACCAAAAATTTCGATGAAATTCCTCAAAATCTGCTAAAAAAAAAAAACCAACAAACCGACAAGATCGGCAATAAATTCCGCAAAAATCCACAAGAAACGCACAAAAATTGGCCAAAAATTCCACTTTAAAAAGCCCCAAAATTCCCCCCACATTAAAAGAAAACCGCACTAAAATAAATCCCCAAAATCGGCCGCAAATTATTTTTTAAAAAGCGCCCAAATCAGCCCCAAATTCCCCCAAATTCAGCCAAAAATGCCAAATAAAACCCCAAAAATTGCCCCGAAATTTTACAATAAAAGCCCCCAAAAAATCGCCCCCAAATTCCTCAAAATTCACTAAAAAAACCCCAAAATCTACCCAAAAATCCTCAAAAAAAAACCCTAAAAAACCCAAATCCACTAAAACCCCCCCAAAATTTGTCCAATCCTTCCCCGCCCCGGGGGCTTTCGGTGCCCCCCAAAATCGAGATCCTAAAATCCCCTGAAATTGCTCAAATTCCACAAAAAAATAAAAAATCTCCAAAAATCCTCAAAATAATTTAAAAAACCCCAAAATTTGCTCCAAATCTACCAAGAGAAACCCCCAAATTCCCCAAAATCTACGTTAAAAAACCCCAAAATTCCCCAAAATCTCCCAAAATCTCCTTTAAAAACCCCAAAATTCCTCAAAATCCCCCAAAATCTCCTTTAAAATTCCCCAAAATCCCCCAAAATCTCCTTTAAAAACCCCAAAATCCCCCAAAATTCCCCAAAATCCCCCAAAATCTCCTTTAAAAACCCCAAAATTCCCACAAATCCCCCAAAATCTCCTTTAAAAACCCCAAAATTCCCCAAAATCCCCCAAAATCTCCTTTAAAAAACCCAAAATGCCCCAAAATCCCCCAAAATCTCCTTTAAAAATCCCCAAAATTCCCCGAATTTCCTCGAAATCCCCCCAAAATCTCCTTTAAAATTCCCCAAATTCCCCCAAAAAAACCCCAAAAAACCTCCACAATTCCTCAAAATAAGAATTAAAAAACCCCAAAATTGACCCAAAATTTCCCCAAAATCCCTGCTGGGGACACGGGGGTGGCCTTGGGGACACTTTGGGGACATTTTGGGGACATTGGGGTGGCCTTGGGGACACTGGGGTGGCCTTGGGGACATCCTTGAGGACATGGGGACAACCTGGGGATGGCCTTGGGGACACTTTGAGGACACGGGGGTGGCCTTGGGGACACTTTGGGGACACTTTGGGGACACCAGGGTGGCCTTGGGGACATTTTGGGGACACTTTGGGGACATTGGGGTGGCCTTGGGGACATCCTTGAGGACAAGGGGACAACCTGGGGATGGCCTTGGGGACACTTTGGAGACACTTTGGGGACACCGGGATGGCCTTGGGGACACTTTGGGGACACCAGGGTGGCCTTGGGGACACCTTGGGGACACTTTGGGGACACCAGGGTGGCCTTGGGGACATTTTGGGGACACTTTGGGGACACCGGGGTGGCCTTGGGGACACTTTGGAGACACTTTGGGGACACCAGGGTGGCCTTGGGGACATTTTGGGGACACTTTGGGGACACCGGGGTGGCCTTGGGGACACCGGGGTGGCCTTGGGGACATCCTTGAGGACATGGGGACAACCTGGGGATGGGCTTGGGGACACTTTGAGGACACAAGGATGGCCTTGGGGACACTGGGGTGGCCTTGGGGACACTTTGGGGACACTTTGGGGACACCGGGATGGCCATGGGGACACTGGGGTGGCCTTGGGGACATCCTTGAGGACACGGGGACAACCTGGGGATGGGCTTGGGGACACTTTGGGGACACAGGGATGGCCTTGGGGACACCGGGGTGGCCTTGGGGACACTTTGGGGACACCGGGGTGGCCTTGGGGACACTTTGGGGACACTTTGGGGACACCGGGGTGGCCTTGGGGACACTTTGGGGACACTTTGGGGACACCGGGGTGGCCTTGGGGACACTTTGGGGACATGGGGACAACCTGGGGATGGCCTTGGGGACATTTTGGGGACATTTTGGGGACACCGGGATGGCCATGGGGACACTGGGGTGGCCTTGGGGACATCCTTGAGGACATGGGGACAACCTGGGGATGGCCTTGGGGACACTTTGGGGACATTTTGGGGACATTGGGGTGGCCTTGGGGACACTGGGGTGGCCATGGGGACATTTTAGGGACACTTTGGGGACACAGGGATGGCCTTGGGGACACTGGGGTGGCCTTGGGGACACGGGGATGGCCATGGGGACACCAGGGTGGCCTTGGGGACACTTTGGGGACATTTTGGGGACACTGGGGTGGCCTTGGGGACACTTTCGGGACACCAGGGTGGCCTTGGGGACATTTTGGGGACACTTTGGGGACACTTTGGGGACACTGGGGTGGCCATGGGGACACTGGGGTGGCCTTGGGGACACTTTGGGGACATCCCTGGGGACACGGGGACAAGCCGGGGAGGGATTTGGGGTCACTTTGGGGACAATGGGGTGGCCTTGGGGACAATGGGGTGGCCTTGGGGACACCGGGACAACACGGAGGTGGCCTTGGGGACACCTCGGGGACACAGGGATGGACACGGGGCCACCTCGGGGCCACCTCGAGGACACCTCGGGGCCACCTCGGGGCCACCTCGGGGCCACCTCGGGGACACCTTGGGGACACCTTGGGGACACGGGGACACCTTGGGGACACCTTGGGGACACCTCGAGGACACCTTGGGACACTGAGATGGACACGGGGACATCTTGGGGACACCGGGATGGACACGGGGACACCTTGGGGACACGGGGACACCTCGGGGACACCTCGAGGACACCTTGGGGACACCTCGGGGCCACCTCGGGGACACGGGGACACCTTGAGGACACCTTGGGGACACCTTGGGGACACCTTGGGGACACCTTGGGGACACGGGGACACCTTGGGGACACCTCGAGGACACCTTGGGGACACCTCGGGGCCACCTCGGGGACACCTTGGGGACACCTTGGGGACACCTTGGGGACACCTCGGGGACACCTCGGGGCCACCTCGGGGACACCTTGGGGACACCTCGGGGACACCTCGGGGACACCTTGGGGACACCTCGGGGCCACCTCGAGGACACCTCGGGGCCACCTCGAGGTGGCCTTGGGGACATCGCGACCCTTTCGGGGACAACCGGGAGGGAGAAAGGCGGGGAAATTCTATTAAACCACGCCCATCGTTATGACGTCATCACGCCGGCTCCGCCCACCCCCCTTCGGGCGCCGCAGTGCGCCGGGACCGAGCGGAGCCGAAAAGAGCCGGAAAGAGCCGAAGAGGAGCCGAGCGCCGGCGAACCGGGAGCCGGAAAGAGCCGAACGGCGGGCACGGAGCGGGAGCGAAAAGAGCCGGAGCGGAACCGGAGCGGACCCGCCTGAGGGTCCGGCCATGCCGTGAAGCGGCTCCTCCGAGCCGTCCCGGGCTCTTCCTCGTCCTCCTCCTCCTCCTCGTCCTCCTCCTGCGGCGGGGGAAGGGCCCATGGGCCGGGCAGGGGGCTGAGGGGGCCGGAGACGCTGAACTGGGCCTAAACTGGGCTGAACTGGGCCGGACTAGGCCGGAGAAATCGGAACCGGGCCGAAAAGAGCCGAACGTGTCCGGAAAGAGCCGAAGCGGGAGAGGAGGAACCGAAGTAAGGACGGAGCTGTACGGAAAGAGCCGAACCGGGACGGAAAGAGCCGAAGCGGACCGAAAAGAACCGAACTGGGCCGGAAGTAAGCGAAGAGGGCCGGAAGTAGACGAAGGGAGTGCGGGGAGGGTCGGAAACAGCCGAACCGAGGCGGAACTGGGTCGGAAAGAGCCGAAGGTGTCCGGAAATTGCCGAAGTGCCGCCATGTTGCTGTCGCTGCTCCTCGGGCTCCTGGAGGGTGAGTTCGGGACCCCCCGAATGTCACCGGGACCCCAAAATGTCCCCAAATGTCCCCAAAATGTCCCCAAAATGTCCCAAAATGTCATCGGGGACCCCAAAAATGTCCCCAAATGTCACCAGGGACCCCAAAAATGTCCCCAAATGTCACCGGGGACCCCAAAATGTCCCCAAAATATGTCTAAAACGTCACTGGGGACCCCAAAATGTCCCTAAAATGTCCCCAAAATGTCATCAGGGACCCAAAATGTCCCCAAAATGTCCCTAAAATATCACCTGAGACCCCAAAAATGTCCCCAAAATGTCCCTAAAATATCACCTGAGACCCCAAAAATGTCCCCGAAATGTCCCTAAAATATCACCTGAGACCCCAAAAATGTCCTCAGATGTCATCGGGGACCCCAAAATGTCCCCAAATGTCCCCAAAATATCACCTGAGACCCCAAAAATGTCCCCAAATGTCCCCAAATGTCCCCAAATGTCCCCAAAATGTCCCAAAATGTCCCTAAAATATCACCTGAGACCCCAAAAATGTCCCCGAAATGTCCCTAAAATATCACCTGAGACCCCAAAAATGTCCTCAGATGTCATCGGGGACCCCAAAATGTCCCCAAATGTCCCAAAATGTCCCCAAAATGTCACTTGAGACCCCAAAAATGTCCCCAAAATGTCCCAAAATGTCCCCAAATGTCCCCAAAATGTCCCCAAATGTCATCAAGGACCCCAAAAATGTCCCCAAAATATCACCTGAGACCCCAAAAATGTCCCCAAAATGTCCCCAAATGTCCCAAAATGTCCCCAAATGTCCCCAAAACGTCCCTAAAATGTCATCGGGGACCCAAAATGTCCCCAAATGTCCCCAAAATGTCCCCAAAATATCACCTGAGACCCCAAAAATGTCCCAAAATGTCCCTAAAATGTCATCGGAGACCCCAAAATGTCTCCAAAATGTCACCTGAGACCCCAAAAATGTCCCAAAATGTCATCGGGGACCCCAAAAATGTCCCCAAAATGTCCCTAAAATGTCATCGGGGACCCCAAAATGTCCCCAAATGTCCCCAAAATGTCCCCAAAATATCACCTGAGACCCCAAAAATGTCCCAAAATGTCCCTAAAATGTCATCGGAGACCCCAAAATGTCTCCAAAATGTCACCTGTGACCCCAAAGATGTCCCCAAATGTCCCAAAATGTCCCCAAAACGTCCCTAAAATGTCATCAGAGACCCCAAAATGTCCCCAAAATGTCATCGGGGACCCCAAAAATGTCCCCAAAATGTCCCAAAATGTCACCTGAGACCCCAAAATGTCCCCAAAATGTCCCCAAAATGTCCCAAAATGTCCCCAAAACGTCCCTAAAATGTCATCGGGGACCCCAAAATGTCCTCAAAATGTCCCCGAATGTCACCTGAGACCCCAAAAATGTCCCCAAAATGTCCCCAAATGTCATCAGGGACCCCAAAATGTCCTCAAAATGTCCCCGAATGTCACCTGAGACCCCAAAAATGTCCCCAAATGTCCCCAAAATGTCATCAGGGACCCCAAAAATGTCCCCAAATGTCCCCAAAATATCACCTGAGACCCCAAAGATGTCCCCAAAATGTCCCAAAATGTCCCCAAAACGTCCCTAAAATATCATCTGAGACCCCAAAAATGTCCCCAAAATGTCATCAGGGACCCCAAAATGTCCCCAAAATGTCACCAAATGTCCCTAAAAAGTCATCAGAGACCCAAAACGTCCCCAAAATGTCCCTAAAATGTCCCAAAATGTTCCCAAAATGTCACCTGAGACCCCAAAAATGTCCCCAAATGTCCCAAAATGTCCCAAAATGTCCCCAAATGTCCCCAAAATGTCCCAAAATGTCACCTGAGACCCCAAAAATGTCCCCAAATGTCCCCAAAATGTCCCCAAAATGTCCCCAAAATGTCCCCAAATCTCCCCAAATGTCCCCAAAATGTCCCCAAAACGTCCCCAAAATGTCACCGGGGCCCCCAAAAAGTCCAAATGAGCCAATTTGGGGCGGGATTTCGATGAATTTTTGGCAGATTTTGAGGGATTTGGGGCCAATCTTGGGGGAATTTTGGGATTTTTTGGGAATTCCGGGATCCCTGCTCCCCCCATCCCAAATTTTGGGGTCCCCCGGGGGGGTGGGGAGGGGATTTTGGGACATTTCGGGGGATTTTGGGTCCGTTTGAAGCCGGATTTTGATGGATTTGGGGTCAACTTTTGCGAATTTTGGGCGAATTTTGGCAAATTTTGGGGGAGTTCGGGGGATTTTTTTTTTTGGGATTTTTTTGGGGGCTCCCTGTTCCCATCCCCATTTTTGGGGTTTTGGGGTTGGATTTTGGGGGATTTTTGGGTCCATTTGGGGTCGATTTTCATGGGTTGGGGCTGGATGTTCACGAATTTTGGACAAATTTCAGCAGAATTTCCGGGGAATTGGGGATTTTTCCGGGAAAATTTGGGAATTCCGGCATCCCTGACCCCCCTCCCATCCCCCTCCCCATTTTTGGGGTCCCGGGGGTGAATTTTTGGGTCTTTTGGGGCCATTTTGGGCTGGATTTTGATGCCTTTGGGCAAATTTCGACGCTTTTTGGACCAAAATTTGGGCAAATTCCAACGGAATCTTTTGGGAATTTAGGGAAAATTTGGGAATTTTCCCCCTTCTCCCCCTCCCCGCGTTTTTGGGGGTCCCGGGGGTGAATTTTGGGTCCATTTTGCGTCAATTTAACCGCTTCGGGACGGTTTTTTAAATGTTTTTTTTTTTGTCCAAATTTCCGTCAAATTTCAACAGAATTTCGCGGGAATTTTTTTTTTTTTTTTGGAATTTGGAGGAAAAGTGGGAATTCTTTCCTGATCCTCTTTCCCCACCCTCCCTGTGATTTTCGGGAATCCCGGGGGTGGATTTTGCCTCCACTTTGGGTCGATTTGAACCCCTTCGGGGCGGATTTTGGGCCAAATTTCGGCCAAATCTCGACGGAGTTTCGCGGGAATTTCTGGGAATTCGGGAATTCCGTCCCGACCCCCTCCCCTCTCCCCTCCCCCCCGCAGTTTCGGGGGCCCTGGGGGGGTGCGTGGAGGTGGCCTCGGGCACCGAGGCCGTGCTGGGGGCGCCGTTCCGGCTGCTGTGCATCGCCTGCAAGCGCCGCAGCGAGACCCCGGCCGAGGCCGAGAGCGAGTGGTTCTTCCGGCCCGAGGGGGCCCCCCAGTTCGAGAAGGTCACTGGGAGGGACTGGGAGGGGACTGGGAGGGACTGGGCGGGGATTTGGAGTAACTGGGAGGGACTGGGATTGAACTGGGAGGGACTGGGAGGGACTGGGATTGAACTGGGAGGGACTGGGAGGAACTGGGAGGGGATTGGGAGTAACTGGGAGGGACTGGGAGGGACTGGGAGGGACTGGGAGGGACTGGGATTGAACTGGGAGGGACTGGGAGGGACTGGGATTGAACTGGGAGGGACTGGGAGGGACTGGGATTGAACTGGGAGGGACTGGGAGGGACTGGGATTGAACTGGGAGGGACTGGAAGGGACTGGGAGGGACTGGGAAGGGATTGGGATGGAACTGGGAGAGGATTGGTAGGGACTGGGATGAACTGGGAGGGACTGGGAGAGGGTTGGGAGTAACTGGGACCGACTGGGAGGGACTGGGACCAACTGGGAGGGATTGGGAGGGACTGGGAGGGACTGGGAGTAACTGGGATGAACTGGAAAGGACTGGGATGAACTGGGATGGACTGGGAGGGACTGGGATGGACTGGGATGGACTGGGAGGGACTGGGATGGACTGGGAGGGACTGGGATAAACTGGGAGGGACTGGAATAAACTGGAATAAACTGGGAGGGACTGGAACCTACTGGGGAGACACTTGGGATGTATTGGGATGAACTGGGAGCTACTGGGAGGCGCCGGGAGCTACTGGGGGAGACCCTGGAGAGCCGCTGGGCCATACTGGGAGTCACTGGGCTGAACTGGGAGCTACTGGGAGGTGCCGGGAGCTACTGGGGGAGACCCTGGAGAGCCACTGGGCCATACTGGGAGTCACTGGGCTGAACTGGGAGCTACTGGGAGGTGCCGGGAGCTACTGGGGGAGACCCTGGAGAGCCGCTGGGCCATACTGGGAGTCACTGGGCTGAACTGGGAGCTACTGGGGGAGACCCTGGAGAGCCGCTGGGCCATACTGGGAGTCACTGGGCTGAACTGGGAGCTACTGGGAATTCCGGGAGCCGCAAGAAGGCTCGGTTGCAACGCCAAACTCGGCCACCAGAGGGCGCCACTGAGCCAACCCCCCCATTTCCAATCCCTTCCCGCCAACCCTTACTGGTTTATACTGGTCCGTACTGGTTCTTACTGGTTTTTCCTGGTGCAGATCCTGCACTACAGCCCCGAGGAGGGCGAGTGGGTGGCTCCAGGGCCGTTTTTCGGGGTGCTGTCCTGGAACGGCTCGCGGGGCACGCGGGACCTGCAGGACCTGTCGGTGTGGCTGCAGGCCGTGCAGCACGGCCACGCCGGGCAGTACGTGTGCCGCCTGAAACGGAACCTGACCTTCGAGGGCTACACCTACAGCCTGGCCAGGAACCAGACCCTGCGGCTGGCCGTGGTGGAGAAAGGTGCTGGGATAAACTGGGATAAACTGGGATAAACTGGGATGGACTGGGATAAACTGGGAGGATGCTGCAGTTCCCAAAGCCGCCACCAGGGGGAGCTGGGGAGACACTGGGAGTTCATGGAGGGGACTGGGTGGGAATTTTGGGGACTGGGAGGGACTGGGATGGACTGGGAGGGAACTGGGAGTTACTGGGATAAACTGGGAGGGACTGGGAAGGACTGGGAAGGACTGGGGGTTACTGGGATAAACTGGGATGGACTGGGATGGACTGGGAGTTACTGGGAGGGGACTGGGAAGGGATTGGGATACACCTACAGCCTGGCCAGGAAGCAGACCCTGCGGCTGGCCGTGGTGGAGAAAGGTGCTGGGATAAACTGGGATAAACTGGGATAAACTGGGAGGCGCTGGGAGGATGCTGCAGTTCCCAAAGCCGCCACCAGGGGGAGCTGGGGAGACACTGGGAGTTCATGGAGGGGACTGGGAGGGACTGGGATGGACTGGGAAGGACTGGGGGTTACTGGGATAAACTGGGAGGGACTGGGATGGACTGGGAGTTACTGGGAAGGGACTGGGATGGACTGGGATAAACTGGGAGTTACTGGGAGGGGACTGGGAAGGGATTGGGATACACCTACAGCCTGGCCAGGAACCAGACCCTGCGGCTGGCCGTGGTGGAGAAAGGTGCTGGGATAAACTGGGATAAACTGGGATAAACTGGGAGGCACTGAGACAAACTGGGATAAACTGGGATAAACTGGGATAAACTGGGAGGCGCTTGGAGGATGCTGTAGTTCCCAATGACGTCACCAGGGGGAGCGGGGGAGACACTGGGAGATCATGGAGGGGACTGGGTGGGAATTTTGGGAACTGGGAGGGACTGGGATGGACTGGGAGGGAACTGGGGGATACTGGGATAAACTGGGAGGGGACTGGGATGGACTGGGATAAACTGGGAGTTACTGGGAGGGGACTGGGAAGGGATTGGGATACACCTACAGCCTGGCCAGGAAGCAGACCCTGCGGCTGGCCGTGGTGGAGAAAGGTGCTGGGATAAACTGGGATAAACTGGGAGGCACTGAGACAAACTGGGATAAACTGGGATAAACTGGGATAAACTGGGAGGCACTGGGAGGATGCTGCAGTTCCCAAAGCCGCCACCAGGGGGAGCTGGGGAGACACTGGGAGTTCATGGAGGGGACTGGGTGGGAATTTTGGGAACTGGGAGGGACTGGGATGGACTGGAAGGGAACTGGGGGATACTGGGATAAACTGGGAGGGGACTGGGATGGACTGGGAAGGACTGGGGGTTACTGGGATAAACTGGGATGGACTGGGATGGACTGGGAGTTACTGGGAGGGGACTGGGAAGGGATTGGGATACACCTACAGCCTGGCCAGGAACCAGACCCTGCGGCTGGCCGTGGTGGAGAAAGGTGCTGGGATAAACTGGGATAAACTGGGAGTAAACTGGGATAAACTGGGAGGCGCTGGGAGGATGCTGCAGTTCCCAAAGCCGCCACCAGGGGGAGCTGGGGAGACACTGGGAGTTCATGGAGGGGACTGGGAGGGACTGGGATGGACTGGGAAGGACTGGGGGTTACTGGGATAAACTGGGAGGGACTGGGATGGACTGGGAGTTACTGGGAAGGGACTGGGATGGACTGGGATAAACTGGGAGTTACTGGGAGGGGACTGGGAAGGGATTGGCATACATCTACAGCCTGGCCAGGAAGCAGACCCTGCGGCTGGCCGTGGTGGAGAAAGGTGCTGGGATAAACTGGGATAAACTGGGATGGACTGGGATAAACTGGGAGGCACCGGGAGGATGCTGCAGTTCCCAAAGCCGCCACCAGGGGGAGCTGGGGAGACACTGGGAGTTCATTGAGGAGACTGGGTGGGAATTTTGGGAACTGGGATGGACTGGGATGGACTGGGAGGGAACTGGGAGTTACTGGGATAAACTGGAAGGGACTGGGAAGGACTGGGAAGGACTGGGAAGGACTGGGGGTTACTGGGATAAACTGGGATGGACTGGGATGGACTGGGATAAACTGGGAGGGGACTGGGAAGGGATTGGGATACACCTACAGCCTGGCCAGGAACCAGACCCTGCGGCTGGCCGTGGTGGAGAAAGGTGCTGGGATAAACTGGGATAAACTGGGATAAACTGGGATGGACTGGGATAAACTGGGAGGATGCTGCAGTTCCCAAAGCCACCACCAGGGGGAGCTGGGGAGACACTGGGAGTTCATTGAGGAGACTGGGTGGGAATTTGGGGAACTGGGATGGACTGGGATGGACTGGGAGGGAACTGGGAGTTACTGGGATAAACTGGAAGGGACTGGGAAGGACTGGGAAGGACTGGGAAGGACTGGGGGTTACTGGGATAAACTGGGATGGACTGGGATGGACTGGGAGTTACTGGGAGGGGACTGGGAAGGGATTGGGATACATCTACAGCCTGGCCAGGAACCAGACCCTGCGGCTGGCCGTGGTGGAGAAAGGTGCTGGGATAAACTGGGATGGACTGGGATAAACTGGGAGGCACTGAGACAAACTGGGATAAACTGGGATAAACTGGGAGGAGGAACCCCGTGCCCTCCGCAGCGCGCCGGGACCTGGCGTCCATCGTCTCCGAGATCCTCATGTACGTGCTCATCGTGGTGCTCACGCTCTGGCTCGCCGCCGAGATGCTCTACTGCTACCGCAAGGTGGCGGCCGCGGCCCCGCCCCCCGACAGCGCGTGAGTGGGCGGGGCCTCCGAGGGCGTGGCTGAAGGGCGAGGCGAAAATTTGGGGGGGGAAACGCAAAAAAAAAAAAACCGGGCGAAAACGCGGCGAAAAATGGGGAAATGGGGGCGGAAAACGGGGGTTGTGATAGCGGAAAGGGGGCGTGGCTTGAGAGTGTGGGCGTGGCTTGGGGGTTGGGTGTGGTCTAAAGGGGGCGTGGCCGAATTTTGGGGGTGGGGGGAAGCGAAAATTGGGGGGGGAAATGGAAAAATTGGGGGGGAAATTGGGAAAATTGGGGTCAAATCAGGGCATTGAAGGGTTAAGGGGGCGTGGCTTTGGGGGTTGAGGGTGTGGCTTGGGGGTGGGAGTGGTCTAAATGGGGCGTGGTCAGAATTTTGGTGGGGAATGTGAAAATCGGGGCCACACCGGGGGGTTCAAATGGCGAGGAGGGGCGTGGCTTGAGGGTGTGGGCGTGGCTTGGGGGTTGGGTGTGGCCTAAAGGGGGCGTGGCCGAATTTTGGGGGGTGGGGGGAAGTGAAAATTGGGGGGGGAAATGGAAAAATTGGGGGGAAATTGGGAAAATTGGGGTCGAATCAGGGCATTGAAGGGTTAAGGGGGCGTGGCTTTGGGGGTTGAGGGTGTGGCTTGGGGGTGGGAGTGGTCTAAATGGGGCGTGGTCAGAATTTTGGTGGGGAATGTGAAAATCGGGGCCACACCGGGGGGTTAAAATGGCGAGAAGGGGCGTGGCTTTAGGTTGTGGGCGTGGCTTGGGGTTTGGGTGTGGTTCTAAAGGGGGCGTGGCCGAATTTTGGGGGTGGGGGGAAGCGAAAATTGGGGTAAAAATGGAAAAATTGGGGGGGGGTGGGAAAATTGGGGTCAAATCAGGGCATTGAAGGGTTAAGGGGGCGTGGCTTTGGGGTTTGAGGGCGTGGCTTGGGCTTGGGCGTGGCCTGAAGGGGGCGTGGCCGAATTTTTGGGGTGGGGGGAAGCGAAAATTGGAGTAAAAATGGAAAAATTGGGGGGGGGGGGTGGGAAAATTGGGGTCAAATCAGGGCATTGAAGGGTTAAGGGGGCGTGGCTTTGGGGGTTGAGGGCGTGGCTTGGGGGTGGGAGTGGTCTAAGTGGGGCGTGGTCAGAATTTTGGTGGGAAATGTGAAAATTGGGGCCACACTGGGGGGTTAAAATGGCGAGAAGGGGCGTGGCTTGAGGGTGTGGGCGTGGCTTGGGGTTTGGGTGTGGTCTAAAGGGGGCGTGGCCGAATTTTGGGGGTGGGGGGGACGTGAAAATTGGGGTAAAAATGGAAAAATTGGGGGGGATGGGAAAATTGGGGTCAAATCAGGGCATTGAAGGGTTAAGGGGGCGTGGCTTTGGGGGTTGAGGGCGTGGCTTGGGGGTGGGAGTGGTCTAAATGGGGCGTGGTCAGAATTTTGGTGGGGAATGTGAAAATCGGGGCCACACCGGGGGGTTCAAATGGCGAGAAGGGGCGTGGCTTGAGGGTGTGGGCGTGGCTTGGGGTTTGGGTGTGGTCTAAAGGGGGCGTGGCCGAATTTTGGGGGTGGGGGGAAGCGAAAATTGGGGGGGGAAATGGAAAAATTGGGGGGGAAATTGGGAAAATTGGGGTCAAATCAGGGCATTGAAGGGTTAAGGGGGCGTGGCTTTGGGATTTTGGGGCGTGGCTTGGGATTGGGCGTGGCCTGAAGGGGGCGTGGTTTAATTTTGGGGGTGGAATTTGAGGGGAAAAGGGAAAATTGGGAGGGGACAAAGGAGAAATTTGGGGATTTGGGGGCGTGGCCTAAGATGGGCGTGGCCAAGCGGAAGTGAGGCTGGGGTGGGCGTGGCCTGAAAGGGGGCGTGGTTTAATTTTGGGGCGGGGTTTGGGATGAAAATGGGGAAATTTGGGGGTTCGGGTGAGCGGGGAGGGCGTGGCTGGGTGGGGGCGTGGTTTGAAGGGGTGTGGCCGCGGATGGGGGCGTGGCCCCGCCCCCAGCCCAGTTTGGCCCCTCCCCCCAGCTCGGAGTACCTGGCCATCACCTCGGAGAGCAAAGAGAACTGCGGCGGCCCGGCGGCCGCAGAGTGACCGCCAGTGACCGCCAGTGACCACCAGTGACCCCTGAGTGACCCTGAGTGACCACAGTGACCCCTGAGTGACCACTGACCCCTGAGTGACCCCTGAGTGACCGCGAGTGACCCCTGAGTGACTGCGAGTGACCACGAGTGACCCTGAGTGACCCTGAGTGACCCCGAGTGACCCCTGAGTGACCCCTGAGTGACCCTGAGTGACCGCAGTGACCCTGAGTGACCCTGAATGACCCCTGAGTGACCCCTGAGTGACCCTGAATGACCACTGAGTGACCCTGAGTGACCCTGAGTGACCGCAGTGACCCCTGAGTGACCCCGAGTGACCACTGAGTGACCCTGAGTGACCGCAAGTGACCCCTGAGTGACCCTGAGTGACCACTGAGTGACCCTGAGTGACCCTGAGTGACCGCAGTGACCCCTGAGTGACCGCCAGTGACCCTGAGTGACCCCTGAGTGACCCTGGGTGACCCTGGGTGACGCTGAGTGACCCCTGAGTGACCCTGAGTGACCCCTGAGTGACCCTGAGTGACCCTGAGTGCCCCCTGAGTGACCCTGAGTGACCCCGAGTGACCACTGAGTGACCCTGAGTGACCGCAAGTGACCCCTGAGTGACCCTGAGTGACCACTGAGTGACCCCTGAGTGACCCTGAGTGACCCTGAGTGACCCTGAGTGACCCCTGAGTGACCCTGAGTGACCCTGAGTGACCCCTGAGTGACCACTGAGTGACCACAGTGACCCCTGAGTGACCCCTGAGTGACCACTGAGTGACCCTGAGTGACCCTGGGTGACCCTGAGTGACCCCTGAGTGACCCCTGAGTGACCCTGGGTGACGCTGAGTGACCCTGAGTGACCCCTGAGTGACCCCTGAGTGACCCTGAGTGACCCCTGAGTGACCCCTGAGTGACCCTGAGTGACCCCTGAGTGACCCTGAGTGACCCCTGAGTGACCCCTGAGTGACCCCTGAGTGACCACAGTGACCCCTGAGTGACCCTGAGTGACCCTGAGTGACCGCAGTGACCCCTGAGTGACCCCTGAGTGACCACTGAGTGACCCCTGAGTGACCCCTGAGTGACCACTGAGTGACCCTGAGTGACCGCAGTGACCCCTGAGTGACCCCTGAGTGACCCTGAGTGACCACAGTGACCCCTGAGTGACCCCTGAGTGACCCCTGAGTGACCCCTGAGTGACCCTGAGTGACCCTGAGTGACCGCAGTGACCCCTGAGTGACCCTGAGTGACCCTGAGTGACCACAGTGACCCCTGAGTGACCCCTGAGTGACCCTGAGTGACCACGAGTGACCACAGTGACCCTGAGTGACCCTGAGTGACCCTGAGTGACCACGAGTGACCCCTGAGTGACCCTGAGTGACCCCGAGTGACCCCTGAGTGACCCCTGAGTGACCAATGAGTGACCACAGTGACCCTGAGTGACCAATGAGTGACCCCTGAGTGACCCCTGAGTGACCAATGAGTGACCCCTGAGTGACCGAGTGACCCTGAGTGACCACTGAGTGACCCTGAGTGACCGCAGTGACCCCTGAGTGACCCCTGAGTGACCCTGAGTGACCGCAGTGACCCCTGAGTGACCCTGAGTGACCCCTGAGTGACCCTGAGTGACCACAGTGACCCCTGAGTGACCCTGAGTGACCACTGAGTGACCCCTGAGTGACCCTGAGTGACCGCAGTGACCCCTGAGTGACCCTGAGTGACCACTGAGTGACCCCTGAGTGACCCTGAGTGACCGCAGTGACCCTGAGTGACCCTGAGTGACCGCAGTGACCACTGAGTGACCAATGAGTGACCCCTGAGTGACCACAGTGACCCCTGAGTGACCAATGAGTGACCCCTGAGTGACCCCTGAGTGACCACGAGTGACCCCTGAGTGACCCCTGAGTGACCCTGAGTGACCCTGAGTGACCCCTGAATGACCCCTGAGTGACCACAGTGACCCTGAGTGACCAATGAGTGACCCCTGAGTGACCCTGAGTGACCCCTGAGTGACCCCTGAGTGACCCCTGAGTGACCCCGAGTGACCTTGAGTGACCACAGTGACCGCAGTAACCCTGAGTGACCCTGAGTGACCCCTGAGTGACCCCTGAGTGACCGCAGTGACCCCTGAGTGACCACAGTGACCCCTGAGTGACCCTGAGTGACCCCTGAGTGACCACTGAGTGACCCCTGAGTGACCCTGAGTGACCCTGAGTGACCCCTGAGTGACCACAGTGACCCCTGAGTGACCCTGAGTGACCCTGAGTGACCCTGAGTGACCCTGAGTGACCGCGAGTGACCCTGAATGACCCCTGAGTGACCCTGAGTGACCCTGAGTGACCCTGAGTGGCCCCTGAGTGACCCCTGAGTGACCCCTGAGTGACCCCTGAGTGACCGCAGTGACCAATGAGTGACCCTGAGTGACCCTGAGTGACCCCTGAGTGACCCTGAGTGACCGCAGTGACCGCAGTGACCCCTGAGTGACCCTGAGTGACCACTGAGTGACCACAGTGACCCCTGAGTGACCCTGAGTGACCCTGAGTGACCAATGAGTGACCCCGAGTGACCCCTGAGTGACCCCTGAGTGACCCCAGGCCCCCCCCTGCAATAACCCCCCGGGGGGGACCCCCCCCGACCCCTCCCCCAGCCCGGAATTTGGGGGAAGAAAAATCCCAAAAAATTGGGGGAAAATTCCCAAAATTTGGGGAAAAAAACCCCCAAAAATTGGGGAAAAAAAACCCCAAAAATTGGGGAAAGAAATCTCAAAGAAAAAGGGGGAAATTTCCGGAAAATTTGGGGGAAAATCCCAAAAAAATTGGGAAAAAATACCAAATATTTGGGGAAAAAATTCCCAAAAATTGGGGAAAAAATTCCCAAAAATTGGGGAAAAAATTCCCAAAATTTGGGGAAAAAATCTCAAAAAATTGGGGAAAAATCCCAAAAAATGGGGAAAAAATACCCAAAAATTTGGGGGAAAATTCCCAAAAATTTGGGGAAAAAATCTCAAAAAATTGGGGAAAAATCCCAAAAAGTGGGGAAAAAATACCCAAAATTTGGGGAAAAAATCTCAAAAAATTGGGGGAAAATCCAAAAAATGGGGAAAAAATACCCAAAAATTTGGGGAAAAATTCCCAAAAATTTGGGGAAAAATCTCAAAAAATTGGGGAAAAATCCCAAAAAATTGGGGAAAAAATTCCCAAAATTTGGGGAAAAAAATACCAAAAAATTGGGGAAAAATTTCCCAACATTTGGGGAAAAATCCCAAAAAATGGGGAAAAAGTACCCAAAAATTTGGGGGAAAATCCCAAATATTTGGGGAAAAAATCTCAAAAAATTGGGGAAAAATCCCAAAAAATGGGGAAAAAATACCCAAAAAATTGGGGAAAAATACCAAAAAATTGGGGAGAAAATTCCCAAAATTTGGGGAAAAAAATACCAAAAAATTGAGGAAAAAAATCTCAAAAAATTGGGGAAAAATCCCAAAAAATGGGGAAAAAATACCCAAAAAATTTGGGGAAAAAATTCCCGAAATTTGGGCCTCCCCCCCTCCCCCCGTGTGTGTGTGGGTGTGTGCATGCAAATGAGCCGTATGCAAATGAGCAGTGTGCAAATGAGATATTTAAATGAGCAATACGTAAATGAAATAGGACAAGAACCTTGACAGCACTTTATGCAAATGAGGGGGCGTGGCAATATAGATGACGGTTATATGCAAATGAGGGGTGTGTAAATATATGTAAATGAGATTATATGCAAATGGGAACGTTGCCATGTTGTTGGTATGCTAATGAGGTTGAGATGAGCGATGAGAATTGTAACCGCGGGTTAATTAATATGTAAATGAGCTGTACATAAACAAGCGTTATGCAAATGAGCACCAACAGCCGCACAAATGCACATCTCAGTTGTGATATGCAAATGAACATGCAAATGAGGCGGGGCATGCAAACGAGCACCGAGCACCGTATGCAAATGAGCACCGCCGTGTCAACACATCGCTGTATGCAAATGAGCGCCCGTATGCAAATGAGTGCCATAATTAATGGATTAATTGTGCCAAGCACCGATATGTAAATGGACATGCAAATGAACATGCAAATCAGCCTGACTGGCAAGCCTCGAGTCCTTGGTGTGGGAGGGCCGTTGATATGCAAATGAGATTCATGCTAATTAGCGGCATGCAAAGCAGGAGCTAGGTCAGGGGGGCTGTGCAAATGAGCTGTATGCAAATGAGGTGGGTGACGTCATCGGCGGGTTTGGGGCTCAATTCCCAAATTTTGGGGTTTCCTGGGAGGCCGATGATGTCATCGTGGGAGTCGATGACGTCATCGGGAGGGGGATGACGTCACTGGGGGGTCCGGGTGGATTTTGGGGTCAAATTCCCAAATTTTGGGGTCAAATTCCCGAATTTTGGGGTCAAATTCCCGAATTTCGGGGTTCAATCCCAAATTTTGGGGATCGATGACGTCCCTGGGGGGTCCGGGGTGGATTTTGGGGTCAGATTCCCAAATTTTGGGGTTCCTGGGATCACTCGGGGGCCAAATTCCCAAATTTTGGGGTCAAATTCCCAAATTTTGGGGTTCAATCCCCGAATTTTGGGGTTCCCGGGTGGATTTTGGGGCTCCGTTCCCAAATTTTGGGGTCAAATTCCCACATTTTGGGGTCCTGCACCCAAATTTTGGTGTTCCAATCCCAAATTTTAGGGTTTCAATCCCAAATTTTGGGGATCGATGACGTCACTGGGGGGTCCGGGGTGGATTTTGGGGTCGAATTCCCAAATTTTGGGGTGAAATTCCCAAATTTTGGGGTTCAGTCCCAAATTTTGGGATCGATGACGTCACTGGGGGTCCGGGGTTGATTTTGGGGTCAAATTCCCGAATTTTGCGGTCAAATTCCCGAATTTTGGGGTTCAATCCCAAATTTTGGGATCAATGACGTCACTGGGGGGGTCCGGGGTGGATTTTGGAGTTAAATTCCCAAATTTTGGGGTTCCTGGATCACTCGGGGGCCAAATTCCCAAATTTTGGGGTCAAATTCCCAAATTTTGGGGTTCAGTCCCCGAATTTTGGGGTTCCCGGGTGGATTTTGGGGCTCCGTTCCCAAATTTTGGGGTCAAATTCCCACATTTTGGGGTCCTGCACCCAAATTTTGGTGTTCCAATCCCAAATTTTAGGGTTCCAATCCCAAATTTTGGGATCAAATTCCCCAGTTTTGGGGTTCCAGTCCCAAATTTTCGGGTTCCAATCCCAAATTTTGGATCAAATTCCCAAATTTTAGGGTTCAAATCCCAAATTTTGGGGATCGATGACGTCACTGGGGGGTCCGGGGTGGATTTTGGGGTCACATTCCCGAATTTTGGGGTCAAATTCCCAAATTTCGGGGTTCAATCCCAAATTTTGGGGATCGATGACGTCACTGGGGGGTCCGGGGTGGATTTTGGGGTCAAATTCCCGAATTTTGGGGTGAAATTCCCGAATTTCGGGGTTCAATCCCAAATTTTGGGATCGATGACGTCACTGGGGGGTCCGGGGTGGATTTTGGGGTCAAATTCCCGAATTTTGGGGTTCAGTCCCAAATTTTGGGGATCGATGACGTCACTGGGGGGTCCGGGGTGGATTTTGGGGTCACATTCCCAAATTTTGGGGTCAAATTCCCGAATTTTGGGGTTCAGTCCCAAATTTTGGGGATTGATGACGTCACTGGGGGGTCCGGGGTGGATTTTGGGGTCGAATTCCCAAATTTTGGGGTCAAATTCCCGAATTTTGGGGTTCAGTCCCATATTTTGGGGATCGATGACGTCACTGGGGGGTCCGGGGTGGATTTTGGGGTCAAATTCCCAAATTTTGGGGTTCAATCCCCGAATTTTGGGGATCGATGACATCACTGGGGGGTCCGGGGTGGATTTTGGGGTCAAATTCCCAAATTTTGGGGTCAAATTCCCGAATTTCAGGGTTCAATCCCAAATTTTGGGGATCGATGACGTCACTGGGGGGTCCGGGGTGGATTTTGGGGTCAAATTCCCGAATTTTGGGGTGAAATTCCCGAATTTCGGGGTTCAATCCCAAATTTTGGGGATCGATGACGTCACTGGGGGGTCCGGGGTGGATTTCGGGGTCAAATTCCCAAATTTTGGGGTTCCTGGGATCACTCGGGGGCCAAATTCCCAAATTTTGGGGTCAAATTCCCAAATTTCGGGGTTCAGTCCCCGAATTTTGGGGTTCCCGGGTGGATTTTGGGGTTCCATTCCCAAATTTTGGGGTCAAATTCCCAAATTTTGGGGTCTAGAACCCCAATTTCAGAGTTTTATTCCCAAACTTTGGGGTCCGGGGTGGATTTTTGGGGTCAAATTCCCAAATTTTGGGGTTCCTGGGATCACTCGGGGGTCGAATTCCCAAATCTTGGGGTCAAATTCCCAAATTTTGGGTCAAGAACCCGAATTTCGGGGTTCAATCCCAAATTTTG
>NW_027099493.1:0-32255 GCF_031753505.1 Anomalospiza imberbis | reverse complement strand
ATTGAACTGTGCGCGAATTAGCCGCTTCTTCGCCTCCGAGAAGCAGAGATGGCGATTGCTTGGAAGAGGCGAAGAACGAAGCCGCAAAGAAGCGGGCTTGTGTGTGAAGCCTTCCGACTGCCGGAGGACGGTGGCTGCCGCTCTCCTACCTGTTGAATTCACTCTCGGCAAGCGAATGGAAAGCGTTCCAGGACAACTTGCCTGGGTTTTGACTTGGTCCTGATGCGTCCCACCTTGGCAAGTCTTGCTCGTCGCCAGAGGCTCCGAGATGCACCGAAGACGGTGGCAGCTGCTGAAAAGAAGGGCAGCGGTGAGTTTGTCGACAAGCAAGAACATAGGCAGCTGCCTGTGCTTGGGAAGGAGCAGCTGCCTGGTTTTGGCAATTGCCTTCACAGCGCCCAGAAGCCCGGTGCTCTGCTGCTTTGTTTTTCGCAGTCAGTCAATTGCACACTAGTGAAGCTGAGCCAGGCTCTTCAGCTTTGCTGCTTTTGAGCATCTGTGCTCCACTTATGCTCTGTGACATCTCTCGAGGTTGTTTGCCTCGGCCAGGCTGGAAAGTGCCCGCTAGTAGCTAGAGCTGGGCAGGAGAGGGCAGAGAGCACTTGCATCTGACAGCAGGTTGCAGATTGCCTCGGAGAGAGCCGTGTCCTTGGAATGTGCAGCAAATCCTCTTTCTTTGCAAACCGCGGTTAGTGTGCAGTGCAGGTACGCTCTCCCCTTGCCAAATGGAGTGGGAAAGCTTTTCGCTAAGCTAGAGATGACTAGAGAAGCAGAAGCGCGGCTCCGGAGCAATCCGGAGGAAAGTGCCGTTTCCCCGGGGTCTTTCGGCTTGAAGCGGCGCTCTGGAGCGCTTTGCTGCCGCTCTATTGAACTGTGCGCGAATTAGCCGCTTCTTCGCCTCCGAGAAGCAGAGATGGCGATTGCTTGGAAGAGGCGAAGAACGAAGCCGCAAAGAAGCGGGCTTGTGTGTGAAACCTTCAGACTGCCGGAGGACGGTGGCTGCCGCTCTCCTACCTGTTGAATTCACTCTCGGCAAGCGAATGGAAAGCGTTCCAGGACAACTTGCCTGGGTTTGACTTGGTCCTGATGCGTCCCACCTTGGCAAGTCTTGCTCGTCGCCAGAGGCTCCGAGATGCACCGAAGACGGTGGCAGCTGCTGAAAAGAAGGGCAGCGGTGAGTTTTGTCGACAAGCAAGAACATAGGCAGCTGCCTGTGCTTGGGAAGGAGCAGCTGCCTGGTTTTGGCAATTGCCTTCACAGCGCCCAGAAGCCCGGTGCTCTGCTGCTTTGTTTTTCGCAGTCAGTCAATTGCACACTAGTGAAGCTGAGCCAGGCTCTTCAGCTTTGCTGCTTTTGAGCATCTGTGCTCCACTTAGGCTCTGTGACATCTCTCGAGGTTGTTTGCCTCGCCCAGGCTGGAAAGTGCCCGCTAGTAGCTAGAGCTGGGCAGGAGAGGGCAGAGAGCACTTCCATCTGACAGCAGGTTGCAGATTGCCTCGGAGAGAGCCGTGTCCTTGGAATGTGCAGCAAATCCTCTTTCTTTGCAAACCGCGGTTAGTGTGCAGTGCAGGTACGCTCTCCCCTTGCCAAATGGAGTGGGAAAGCTTTTCGCTAAGCTAGAGATGACTAGAGAAGCAGAAGCGCGGCTCCGGAGCTATCCGGAGGAAAGTGCCGTTTCCCGGCGTCTTTCGGCTTGAAGCGGCGCTCCGGAGCGCTCCGCTGCCGCTTTACTGAGCTGTATGCGAATTAGCCGCTTCTTCGCCTCCGAGAAGCAGAGATGGCGGTTGCTTAGAAGAGGCGAAGAACGAAGCCGCAAAGAAGCGGGCTTGTGTGTGAAGCCTTCCGACTGCCGGAGGACGGTGGCTGCCGCTCTCCTACCTGTTGAATTCACTCTCGGCAAGCGAATGGAAAGCGTTCCAGGACAACTTGCCTGGGTTTTGACTTGGTCCTGATGCGTCCCACCTTGGCAAGTCTTGCTCGTCGCCAGAGGCTCCGAGATGCACCGAAGACGGTGGCAGCTGCTGAAAAGAAGGGCAGCGGTGAGTTTGTCGACAAGCAAGAACATAGGCAGCTGCCTGTGCTTGGGAAGGAGCAGCTGCCTGGTTTTGGCAATTGCCTTCACAGCGCCCAGAAGCCGGTGCTCTGCTGCTTTGTTTTTCGCAGTCAGTCAATTGCACACTAGTGAAGCTGAGCCAGGCTCTTCAGCTTTGCTGCTTTTGAGCATCTGTGCCCCACTTATGCTCTGTGACATCTCTCGAGGTTGTTTGCCTCGGCCAGGCTGGAAAGTGCCCGCTAGTAGCTAGAGCTGGGCAGGAGAGGGCAGAGAGCACTTCCATCTGACAGCAGGTTGCAGATTGCCTCGGAAAGAGCCGTGTCCTTGGAATGTGCAGCAAATCCTCTTTCTTTGCAAACCGCGGTTAGTGTGCAGTGCAGGTACGCTCTCCCCCTTGCCAAATGGAGTGGGAAAGCTTTTCGCTAAGCTAGAGATGACTAGAGAAGCAGAAGCGCGGCTCCGGAGCAATCCGGAGGAAAGTGCCGTTTCCCGGGGTCTTTCGGCTTGAAGCGGCGCTCTGGAGCGCTTTGCTGCCGCTCTATTGAACTGTGCGCGAATTAGCCGCTTCTTCGCCTCCGAGAAGCAGAGATGGCGGTTGCTTGGAAGAGGCGAAGAACGAAGCCGCAAAGAAGCGGGCTTGTGTGTGAAGCCTTCAGACTGCCGGAGGACGGTGGCTGCCGCTCTCTTACCTGTTGAATTCACTCTCGGCAAGCGAATGGAAAGCGTTCCAGGACAACTTGCCTGGGTTTTGACTTGGTCCTGATGCGTCCCACCTTGGCAAGTCTTGCTCGTCGCCAGAGGCTCCGAGATACACAGAAGACGGTGGCAGCTGCTGAAAAGAAGGGCAGCGGTGAGTTTGTCGACAAGCAAGAACATAGGCAGCTGCCTGTGCTTGGGAAGGAGCAGCTGCCTGGTTTTGGCAATTGCCTTCACAGCGCCCAGAAGCCCGGTGCTCTGCTGCTTTGTTTTTCGCAGTCAGTCAATTGCACACTAGTGAAGCTGAGCCAGGCTCTTCAGCTTTGCTGCTTTGGAGCATCTGTGCCCCACTTATGCTCTGTGACATCTCTCGAGGTTGTTTGCCTCGGCCAGGCTGGCAAGTGCCCGCTAGTACCTAGAGCTGGGCAGGAGAGGGCAGAGAGCACTTCCATCTGACAGCAGGTTGCAGATTGCCTCGGAAAGAGCCGTGTCCTTGGAATGTGCAGCAAATCCTCTTTCTTTGCAAACCGCGGTTAGTGTGCAGTGCAGGTACGCTCTCCCCTTGCCAAATGGAGTGGGAAAGCTTTTCGCTAAGCTAGAGATGACTAGAGAAGCAGAAGCGCGGCTCCGGAGCTATCCGGAGGAAAGTGCCGTTTCCCCGGCGTCTTTCGGCTTGAAGCGGCGCTCCGGAGCGCTCCGCTGCCGCTTTACTGAGCTGTATGCGAATTAGCCGCTTCTTCGCCTCCGAGAAGCAGAGATCGCGGTTGCTTAGAAGAGGCGAAGAACGAAGCCGCAAAGAAGCGGGCTTGTGTGTGAAGCCTTCCGACTGCCGGAGGACGGTGGCTGCCGCTCTCCTACCTGTTGAATTCACTCTCGGCAAGCGAATGGAAAGCGTTCCAGGACAACTTGCCTGGGTTTTGACTTGGTCCTGATGCGTCCCACCTTGGCAAGTCTTGCTCGTCGCCAGAGGCTCCGAGATGCACAGAAGACGGTGGCAGCTGCTGAAAAGAAGGGCAGCGGTGAGTTTGTCGACAAGCAAGAACATAGGCAGCTGCCTGTGCTTGGGAAGGAGCAGCTGCCTGGTTTTGGCAATTGCCTTCACAGCGCCCAGAAGCCCGGTGCACTGCTGCTTTGTTTTTCGCAGTCAGTCAATTGCACACTAGTGAAGCTGAGCCAGGCTCTTCAGCTTTGCTGCTTTTGAGCATCTGTGCTCCACTTATGCTCTGTGACATCTCTCGAGGTTGTTTGCCTCGGCCAGGCTGGAAAGTGCCCGCTAGTACCTAGAGCTGGGCAGGAGAGGGCAGAGGAGCACTTCCATCTGACAGCAGGTTGCAGATTGCCTCGGAAAGAGCCGTGTCCTTGGAATGTGCAGCAAATCCTCTTTCTTTGCAAACCGCGGTTAGTGTGCAGTGCAGGTACGCTCTCCCCTTGCCAAATGGAGTGGAAAAGCTTTTCGCTAAGCTAGAGATGACTAGAGAAGCAGAAGCGCGGCTCCGGAGCAATCGGAGGAAAGTGCCGTTTCCCGGCGTCTTTCGGCTTGAAGCGGCGCTCCGGAGCGCTCCGCTGCCGCTTTACTGAGCTGTGCGCGAATTAGCCGCTTCTTCGCCTCCGAGAAGCAGAGGTGGCGATTGCTTAGAAGAGGCGAAGAACGAAGCCAAAAAGAAGCGGGCCTGTGTGTGAAGCCTTCCGACTGCCGGAGGACGGTGGCTGCCGCTCTCCTACCTGTTGAATTCACTCTCGGCAAGCGAATGGAAAGCGTTCCAGGACAACTTGCCTGGGTTTTGACTTGGTCCTGATGCGTCCCACCTTGGCAAGTCTTGCTCGTCGCCAGAGGCTCCGAGATGCACCGAAGACGGTGGCAGCTGCTGAAAAGAAGGGCAGCGGTGAGTTTGTCGACAAGCAAGAACATAGGCAGCTGCCTGTGCTTGGGAAGGAGCAGCTGCCTGGTTTTGGCAATTGCCTTCACAGCGCCCAGTACGCCGGTGCTCTGCTGCTTTGTTTTTCGCAGTCAGTCAATTGCACACTAGTGAAGCTGAGCCAGGCTCTTCAGCTTTGCTGCTTTTGAGCATCTGTGCTCCACTTAGGCTCTGTGACATCTCTCGAGGTTGTTTGCCTCGGCCAGGCTGGCAAGTGCCCGCTAGTACTTAGAGCTGGGCAGGAGAGGGCAGAGAGCACTTCCATCTGACAGCAGGTTGCAGATTGCCTCGGAAAGAGCCGTGTCCTTGGAATGTGCAGCAAATCCTCTTTCTTTGCAAACCGCGGTTAGTGTGCAGTGCAGGTACGCTCTCCCCTTGCCAAATGGAGTGGGAAAGCTTTTCGCTAAGCTAGAGATGACTAGAGAAGCAGAAGCGCGGCTCCGGAGCTATCCGGAGGAAAGTGCCGTTTCCCGGGTCTTTCGGCTTGAAGCGGCGCTCCGGAGCGCTCCGCTGCCGCTCTATTGAACTGTGCGCGAATTAGCCGCTTCTTCGCCTCCGAGAAGCAGAGGTGGCGATTGCTTAGAAGAGGCGAAGAACGAAGCCGCAAAGAAGCGGGCTTGTGTGTGAAGCCTTCCGACTGCCGGAGGACGGTGGCTGCCGCTCTCCTACCTGTTGAATTCACTCTCGGCAAGCGAATGGAAAGCGTTCCAGGACAACTTGCCTGGGTTTTGACTTGGTCCTGATGCATCCCACCTTGGCAAGTCTTGCTCGTCGCCAGAGGCTCCGAGATGCACAGAAGACGGTGGCAGCTGCTGAAAAGAAGGGCAGCGGTGAGTTTGTCGACAAGCAAGAACATAGGCAGCTGCCTGTGCTTGGGAAGGAGCAGCTGCCTGGTTTTGGCAATTGCCTTCACAGCGCCCAGAAGCCCGGTGCTCTGCTGCTTTGTTTTTCGCAGTCAGTCAATTGCACACTAGTGAAGCTGAGCCAGGCTCTTCAGCTTTGCTGCTTTTGAGCATCTGTGCTCCACTTATGCTCTGTGACATCTCTCGAGGTTGTTTGCCTCGGCCAGGCTGGAAAGTGCCCGCTAGTACCTAGAGCTGGGCAGGAGAGGGCAGAGAGCACTTCCATCTGACAGCAGGTTGCAGATTGCTCGGAAAGAGCCGTGTCCTTGGAATGTGCAGCAAATCCTCTTTCTTTGCAAACCGCGGTTAGTGTGCAGTGCAGGTACGCTCTCCCCTTGCCAAATGGAGTGGAAAAGCTTTTCGCTAAGCTAGAGATGACTAGAGAAGCAGAAGCGCGGGCTCCGGAGCTATCCGGAGGAAAGTGCCGTTTCCCGGCGTCTTTCGGCTTGAAGCGGCGCTCCGGAGCGCTCCGCTGCCGCTTTACTGAGCTGTATGCGAATTAGCCGCTTCTTCGCCTCCGAGAAGCAGAGATCGCGGTTGCTTAGAAGAGGCGAAGAACGAAGCCACAAAGAAGCGGGCTTGTGTGTGAAGCCTTCCGACTGCCGGAGGACGGTGGCTGCCGCTCTCCTGCCTCTTGAATTCATTCTCGGCAAGCGAATGGAAAGCGTTCCAGGGACAACTTGCCTGGGTTTTGACTTGGTCCTGATGCGTCCCACCTTGGCAAGTCTTGCTCGTCGCCAGAGGCTCCGAGATGCACCGAAGACGGTGGCAGCTGCTGAAAAGAAGGGCAGCGGTGAGTTTGTCGACAAGCAAGAACATAGGCAGCTGCCTGTGCTTGGGAAGGAGCAGCTGCCTGGTTTTGGCAATTGCCTTCACAGCGCCCAGAAGCCCGGTGCTCTGCTGCTTTGTTTTTCGCAGTCAGTCAATTGCACACTAGTGAAGCTGAGCCAGGCTCTTCAGCTTTGCTGCTTTTGAGCATCTGTGCCCCACTTATGCTCTGTGACATCTCTCGAGGTTGTTTGCCTCGGCCAGGCTGGAAAGTGCCCGCTAGTAGCTAGAGCTGGGCAGGAGAGGGCAGAGAGCACTTCCATCTGACAGCAGGTTGCAGATTGCCTCGGAAAGAGCCGTGTCCTTGGAATGTGCAGCAAATCCTCTTTCTTTGCAAACCGCGGTTAGTGTGCAGTGCAGGTACGCTCTCCCCTTGCCAAATGGAGTGGGAAAGCTTTTCGCTAAGCTAGAGATGACTAGAGAAGCAGAAGCGCGGCTCCGGAGCAATCCGGAGGAAAGTGCCGTTTCCCGGCGTCTTTCGGCTTGAAGCGGCGCTCCGAGCGCTCCGCTGCCGCTCTATTGAACTGTGCGCGAATAGCCGCTTCTTCGCCTCCGAGAAGCAGAGATGGCGATTGCTTGGAAGAGGCGAAGAACGAAGCCGCAAAGAAGCGGGCTTGTGTGTGAAGCCTTCCGACTGCCGGAGGACGGTGGCTGCCGCTCTCCTACCTGTTGAATTCACTCTCGGCAAGCGAATGGAAAGCGTTCCAGGACAACTTGCCTGGGTTTTGACTTGGTCCTGATGCGTCCCACCTTGGCAAGTCTTGCTCGTCGCCAGAGGCTCCGAGATGCACCGAAGACGGTGGCAGCTGCTGAAAAGAAGGGCAGCGGTGAGTTTGTCGACAAGCAAGAACATAGGCAGCTGCCTGTGCTTGGGAAGGAGCAGCTGCCTGGTTTTGGCAATTGCCTTCACAGCGCCCAGTAGCCCGGTGCTCTGCTGCTTTGTTTTTCGCAGTCAGTCAATTGCACACTAGTGAAGCTGAGCCAGGCTCTTCAGCTTTGCTGCTTTTGAGCATCTGTGCTCCACTTAGGCTCTGTGACATCTCTCGAGGTTGTTTGCCTCGGCCAGGCTGGCAAGTGCCCGCTAGTAGCTAGAGCTGGGCAGGAGAGGGCAGAGAGCACTTCCATCTGACAGCAGGTTGCAGATTGCCTCGGAAAGAGCCGTGTCCTTGGAATGTGCAGCAAATCCTCTTTCTTTGCAAACCGCGGTTAGTGTGCAGTGCAGGTACGCTCTCCCCTTGCCAAATGGAGTGGGAAAGCTTTTCGCTAAGCTAGAGATGACTAGAGAAGCAGAAGCGCGGCTCCGGAGCTATCCGGAGGAAAGTGCCGTTTCCCGGGGTCTTTCGGCTTGAAGCGGCGCTCCGGAGCGCTCCGCTGCCGCTTTACTGAGCTGTGCGCGAATTAGCCGCTTCTTCGCCTCCGAGAAGCAGAGGTGGCGATTGCTTAGAAGAGGCGAAGAACGAAGCCGCAAAGAAGCGGGCTTGTGTGTGAAGCCTTCCGACTGCCGGAGGACGGTGGCTGCCGCTCTCCTGCCTCTTGAATTCACTCTCTGCAAGCGAATGGAAAGCGTTCCAGGACACTTTGCCTCGGTTTTGACTTGGTCCTGATGCATCCCACCTGGCAAGTCTTGCTCGTCGCCAGAGGCTCCGAGATGCACAGAAGACGGTGGCAGCTGCTGAAAAGAAGGGCAGCGGTGAGTTTGTCGACAAGCAAGAACATAGGCAGCTGCCTGTGCTTGGGAAGGAGCAGCTGCCTGGTTTTGGCAATTGCCTTCACAGCGCCCAGAAGCCGGTGCTCTGCTGCTTTGTTTTTCGCAGTCAGTCAATTGCACACTAGTGAAGCTGAGCCAGGCTCTTCAGCTTTGCTGCTTTTGAGCATCTGTGCTCCACTTAGGCTCTGTGACATCTCTCGAGGTTGTTTGCCTCGGCCAGGCTGGAAAGTGCTCGCTAGTACCTAGAGCTGGGCAGGAGAGGGCAGAGAGCACTTCCATCTGACAGCAGGTTGCAGATTGCCTCGGAAAGAGCCGTGTCCTTGGAATGTGCAGCAAATCCTCTTTCTTTGCAAACCGCGGTTAGTGTGCAGTGCAGGTACGCTCTCCCCTTGCCAAATGGAGTGGGAAAGCTTTTCGCTAAGCTAGAGATGACTAGAGAAGCAGAAGCGCGGCTCCGGAGCTATCCGGAGGAAAGTGCCGCTTCCCGGCGTCTTTCGGCTTGAAGCGGCGCTCCGGAGAGCTGCGCTGCCGCTCTACTGAGCTGTGCGCGAATTAGCCGCTTCTTCGCCTCCGAGAAGCAGAGATGGCGATTGCTTAGAAGAGGCGAAGAACGAAGCCGCAAAGAAGCGGGCTTGTGTGTGAAGCCTTCCGACTGCCGGAGGACGGTGGCTGCCGCTCTCCTGCCTCTTGAATTCACTCTCTGCAAGCGAATGGAAAGCGTTCCAGGACAACTTGCCTCGGTTTTGACTTGGTCCTGATGCATCCCACCTTGGCAAGTCTTGCTCGTCGCCAGAGGCTCCGAGATGCACAGAAGACGGTGGCAGCTGCTGAAAAGAAGGGCAGCGGTGAGTTTGTCGACAAGCAAGAACATAGGCAGCTGCCTGTGCTTGGGAAGGAGCAGCTGCCTGGTTTTGGCAATTGCCTTCACAGCGCCCAGAAGCCCGGTGCTCTGCTGCTTTGTTTTTCGCAGTCAGTCAATTGCACACTAGTGAAGCTGAGCCAGGCTCTTCAGCTTTGCTGCTTTTGAGCATCTGTGCTCCACTTAGGCTCTGTGACATCTCTCGAGGTTGTTTGCCTCGGCCAGGCTGGAAAGTGCTCGCTAGTAGCTAGAGCTGGGCAGGAGAGGGCAGAGAGCACTTCCATCTGACAGCAGGTTGCAGATTGCCTCGGAAAGAGCCGTGTCCTTGGAATGTGCAGCAAATCCTCTTTCTTTGCAAACCGCGGTTAGTGTGCAGTGCAGGTACGCTCTCCCCTTGCCAAATGGAGTGGGAAAGCTTTTCGCTAAGCTAGAGATGACTAGAGAAGCAGAAGCGCGGCTCCGGAGCTATCCGGAGGAAAGTGCCGTTTCCCGGCGTCTTTCGGCTTGAAGCGGCGCTCCGGAGCGCTCCGCTGCCGCTTTACTGAGCTGTGCGCGAATTAGCCGCTTCTTCGCCTCCGAGAAGCAGAGGTGGCGATTGCTTAGAAGAGGCGAAGAACGAAGCCGCAAAGAAGCGGGCTTGTGTGTGAAGCCTTCCGACTGCCGGAGGACGGTGGCTGCCGCTCTCCTGCCTCTTGAATTCACTCTCTGCAAGCGAATGGAAAGCGTTCCAGGACACTTTGCCTCGGTTTTGACTTGGTCCTGATGCATCCCACCTTGGCAAGTCTTGCTCGTCGCCAGAGGCTCCGAGATGCACAGAAGACGGTGGCAGCTGCTGAAAAGAAGGGCAGCGGTGAGTTTGTCGACAAGCAAGAACATAGGCAGCTGCCTGTGCTTGGGAAGGAGCAGCTGCCTGGTTTTGGCAATTGCCTTCACAGCGCCCAGAAGCCCGGTGCTCTGCTGCTTTGTTTTTCGCAGTCAGTCAATTGCACACTAGTCAAGCTGAGCCAGGCTCTTCAGCTTTGCTGCTTTTGAGCATCTGTGCTCCACTTAGGCTCTGTGACATCTCTCGAGGTTGTTTGCCTCGGCCAGGCTGGCAAGTGCCCGCTAGTAGCTAGAGCTGGGCAGGAGAGGGCAGAGAGCACTTCCATCTGACAGCAGGTTGCAGATTGCCTCGGAAAGAGCCGTGTCCTTGGAATGTGCAGCAAATCCTCTTTCTTTGCAAACCGCGGTTAGTGTGCAGTG
The DNA here is from genome assembly GCF_031753505.1 of Anomalospiza imberbis. Taxonomy (NCBI): domain Eukaryota; kingdom Metazoa; phylum Chordata; class Aves; order Passeriformes; family Viduidae; genus Anomalospiza; species Anomalospiza imberbis. The sequence goes on along the minus strand of NW_027099493.1, from coordinate 22,051 downwards.
CAGGTACGCTCTCCCCTTGCCAAATGGAGTGGGAAAGCTTTTCGCTAAGCTAGAGATGACTAGAGAAGCAGAAGCGCGGCTCCGGAGCTATCCGGAGGAAAGTGCCGTTTCCCGGGGTCTTTCGGCTTGAAGCGGCGCTCCGGAGCGCTCCGCTGCCGCTTTACTGAGCTGTGCGCGAATTAGCCGCTTCTTCGTCTCCGAGAAGCAGAGGTGGCGATTGCTTAGAAGAGGCGAAGAACGAAGCCGCAAAGAAGCGGGCTTGTGTGTGAAGCCTTCCGACTGCCGGAGGACGGTGGCTGCCGCTCTCCTGCCTCTTGAATTCACTCTCTGCAAGCGAATGGAAAGCGTTCCAGGACAACTTGCCTGGGTTTTGACTTGGTCCTGATGCATCCCACCTTGGCAAGTCTTGCTCGTCGCCAGAGGCTCCGAGATGCACAGAAGACGGTGGCAGCTGCTGAAAAGAAGGGCAGCGGTGAGTTTGTCGACAAGCAAGAACATAGGCAGCTGCCTGTGCTTGGGAAGGAGCAGCTGCCTGGTTTTGGCAATTGCCTTCACAGCGCCCAGAAGCCCGGTGCACTGCTGCTTTGTTTTTCGCAGTCAGTCAATTGCACACTAGTGAAGCTGAGCCAGGCTCTTCAGCTTTGCTGCTTTTGAGCATCTGTGCTCCACTTAGGCTCTGTGACATCTCTCGAGGTTGTTTGCCTCGGCCAGGCTGGAAAGTGCTCGCTAGTAGCTAGAGCTGGGCAGGAGAGGGCAGAGAGCACTTCCATCTGACAGCAGGTTGCAGATTGCCTCGGAGAGAGCCGTGTCCTTGGAATGTGCAGCAAATCCTCTTTCTTTGCAAACCGCGGTTAGTGTGCAGTGCAGGTACGCTCTCCCCTTGCCAAATGGAGTGGGAAAGCTTTTCGCTAAGCTAGAGATGACTAGAGAAGCAGAAGCGCGGCTCCGGAGCTATCCGGAGGAAAGTGCCGTTTCCCGGGGTCTTTCGGCTTGAAGCGGCGCTCCGGAGCGCTGCGCTGCTGCTCTACTGAGCTGTGCCATGAATTAGCCGCTTCTTCGCCTCCGAGAAGCAGAGATCGCGGTTGCTTAGAAGAGGCGAAGAACGAAGCCACAGAGAAGCGGGCTTGTGTGCGAAGCCTTCCGACTGCCGGAGGACGGTGGCTGCCGCTCTCCTGCCTGTTGAATTCACTCTCGGCAAGCGAATGGAAAGCGTTCCAGGACAACTTGCCTGGGTTTTGACTTGGTCCTGATGCCTCCCACCTTGGCAAGTCTTGCTCGTCGCCAGAGGCTCCGAGATGCACAGAAGACGGTGGCAGCTGCTGAAAAGAAGGGCAGCGGTGAGTTTGTCGACAAGCAAGAACATAGGCAGCTGCCTGTGCTTGGGAAGGAGCAGCTGCCTGGTTTTGGCAATTGCCTTCACAGCGCCCAGAAGCCCGGTGCTCTGCTGCTTTGTTTTTCGCAGTCAGTCAATTGCACACTAGTGAAGCTGAGCCAGGCTCTTCAGCTTTGCTGCTTTTGAGCATCTGTGCCCCACTTATGCTCTGTGACATCTCTCGAGGTTGTTTGCCTCGGCCAGGCTGGAAAGTGCCCGCTAGTAGCTAGAGCTGGGCAGGAGAGGGCAGAGAGCACTTCCATCTGACAGCAGGTTGCAGATTGCCTCGGAAAGAGCCGTGTCCTTGGAATGTGCAGCAAATCCTCTTTCTTTGCAAACCGCGGTTAGTGTGCAGTGCAGGTACGCTCTCCCCTTGCCAAATGGAGTGGGAAAGCTTTTCGCTAAGCTAGAGATGACTAGAGAAGCAGAAGCGCGGCTCCGGAGCTATCCGGAGGAAAGTGCCGTTTCCCGGGGTCTTTCGGCTTGAAGCGGCGCTCCGGAGCGCTGCGCTGCCGCTCTATTGAACTGTGCGCGAATTAGCCGCTTCTTCGCCTCCGAGAAGCAGAGATGGCGATTGCTTGGAAGAGGCGAAGAACGAAGCCGCAAAGAAGCGGGCTTGTGTGTGAAGCCTTCCGACTGCCGGAGGACGGTGGCTGCCGCTCTCCTACCTGTTGAATTCACTCTCGGCAAGCGAATGGAAAGCGTTCCAGGACAACTTGCCTGGGTTTTGACTTGGTCCTGATGCGTCCCACCTTGGCAAGTCTTGCTCGTCGCCAGAGGCTCCGAGATGCACAGAAGACGGTGGCAGCTGCTGAAAAGAAGGGCAGCGGTGAGTTTGTCGACAAGCAAGAACATAGGCAGCTGCCTGTGCTTGGGAAGGAGCAGCTGCCTGGTTTTGGCAATTGCCTTCACAGCGCCCAGAAGCCCGGTGCTCTGCTGCTTTGTTTTTCGCAGTCAGTCAATTGCACACTAGTGAAGCTGAGCCAGGCTCTTCAGCTTTGCTGCTTTTGAGCATCTGTGCCCCACTTATGCTCTGTGACATCTCTCGAGGTTGTTTGCCTCGGCCAGGCTGGAAAGTGCCCGCTAGTAGCTAGAGCTGGGCAGGAGAGGGCAGAGAGCACTTGCATCTGACAGCAGGTTGCAGATTGCCTCGGAAAGAGCCGTGTCCTTGGAATGTGCAGCAAATCCTCTTTCTTTGCAAACCGCGGTTAGTGTACAGTGCAGGTACGCTCTCCCCTTGCCAAATGGAGTGGGAAAGCTTTTCGCTAAGCTAGAGATGACTAGAGAAGCAGAAGCGCGGCTCCGGAGCTATCCGGAGGAAAGTGCCGTTTCCCGGCGTCTTTCGGCTTGAAGCGGCGCTCCGGAGCGCTGCGCTGCCGCTCTACTGAGCTGTGCGCGAATTAGCCGCTTCTTCGCCTCCGAGAAGCAGAGATCGCGGTTGCTTAGAAGAGGCGAAGAACGAAGCCACAAAGAAGCGGGCTTGTGTGTGAAGCCTTCCGACTGCCGGAGGACGGTGGCTGCCGCTCTCCTACCTGTTGAATTCACTCTCGGCAAGCGAATGGAAAGCGTTCCAGGACAACTTGCCTGGGTTTTGACTTGGTCCTGATGCGTCCCACCTTGGCAAGTCTTGCTCGTCGCCAGAGGCTCCGAGATACACAGAAGACGGTGGCAGCTGCTGAAAAGAAGGGCAGCGGTGAGTTTGTCGACAAGCAAGAACATAGGCAGCTGCCTGTGCTTGGGAAGGAGCAGCTGCCTGGTTTTGGCAATTGCCTTCACAGCTCCCAGAAGCCCGGTGCACTGCTGCTTTGTTTTTCGCAGTCAGTCAATTGCACACTAGTGAAGCTGAGCCAGGCTCTTCAGCTTTGCTGCTTTTGAGCATCTGTGCTCCACTTAGGCTCTGTGACATCTCTCGAGGTTGTTTGCCTCGGCCAGGCTGGAAAGTGCCCGCTAGTACCTAGAGCTGGGCAGGAGAGGGCAGAGAGCACTTCCATCTGACAGCAGGTTGCAGATTGCCTCGGAGAGAGCCGTGTCCTTGGAATGTGCAGCAAATCCTCTTTCTTTGCAAACCGCGGTTAGTGTGCAGTGCAGGTACGCTCTCCCCTTGCCAAATGGAGTGGGAAAGCTTTTCGCTAAGCTAGAGATGACTAGAGAAGCAGAAGCGCGGCTCCGGAGCTATCCGGAGGAAAGTGCCGCTTCCCGGCGTCTTTCGGCTTGAAGCGGCGCTCCGGAGAGCTTTGCTGCCGCTCTATTAACCTGTGCGCGAATTAGCCGCTTCATCGCCTCCGAGAGGCAGAGATCGCGGTTGCTTAGAAGAGGCGAAGAACGAAGCCGCAAAGAAGCGGGCTTGTGTGCGAAGCCTTCCGACTGCTGGAGGACGGTGGCTGCCGCTCTCCTGCCTGTTGAATTCACTCTCGGCAAGCGAATGGAAAGCGTTCCAGGACAACTTGCCTGGGTTTTGACTTGGTCCTGATGCGTCCCACCTTGGCAAGTCTTGCTCGTCGCCAGAGGCTCCGAGATGCACCGAAGACGGTGGCAGCTGCTGAAAAGAAGGGCAGCGGTGAGTTTGTCGACAAGCAAGAACATAGGCAGCTGCCTGTGCTTGGGAAGGAGCAGCTGCCTGGTTTTGGCAATTGCCTTCACAGCGCCCAGAAGCCCGGTGCTCTGCTGCTTTGTTTTTCGCAGTCAGTCAATTGCACACTAGTGAAGCTGAGCCAGGCTCTTCAGCTTTGCTGCTTTTGAGCATCTGTGCTCCACTTAGGCTCTGTGACATCTCTCGAGGTTGTTTGCCTTGCCCAGGCTGGAAAGTGCCCGCTAGTAGCTAGAGCTGGGCAGGAGAGGGCAGAGAGCACTTCCATCTGACAGCAGGTTGCAGATTGCCTCGGAGAGAGCCGTGTCCTTGGAATGTGCAGCAAATCCTCTTTCTTTGCAAACCGCGGTTAGTGTGCAGTGCAGGTACGCTCTCCCCTTGCCAAATGGAGTGGGAAAGCTTTTCGCTAAGCTAGAGATGACTAGAGAAGCAGAAGCGCGGCTCCGGAGCTATCCGGAGGAAAGTGCCGCTTCCCGGCGTCTTTCGGCTTGAAGCGGCGCTCCGGAGCGCTGCGCTGCCGCTCTACTGAGCTGTGCGCGAATTAGCCGCTTCTTCGCCTCCGAGAAGCAGAGATCGCGGTTGCTTAGAAGAGGCGAAGAACGAAGCCACAAAGAAGCGGGCTTGTGTGCGAAGCCTTCCGACTGCCGGAGGACGGTGGCTGCCGCTCTCCTACCTGTTGAATTCACTCTCGGCAAGCGAATGGAAAGCGTTCCAGGACAACTTGCCTGGGTTTTGACTTGGTCCTGATGCGTCCCACCTTGGCAAGTCTTGCTCGTCGCCAGAGGCTCCGAGATACACAGAAGACGGTGGCAGCTGCTGAAAAGAAGGGCAGCGGTGAGTTTGTCGACAAGCAAGAACATAGGCAGCTGCCTGTGCTTGGGAAGGAGCAGCTGCCTGGTTTTGGCAATTGCCTTCACAGCGCCCAGAAGCCCGGTGCACTGCTGCTTTGTTTTTCGCAGTCAGTCAATTGCACACTAGTGAAGCTGAGCCAGGCTCTTCAGCTTTGCTGCTTTTGAGCATCTGTGCTCCACTTATGCTCTGTGACATCTCTCGAGGTTGTTTGCCTCGGCCAGGCTGGCAAGTGCCCGCTAGTAGCTAGAGCTGGGCAGGAGAGGGCAGAGAGCACTTCCATCTGACAGCAGGTTGCAGATTGCCTCGGAAAGAGCCGTGTCCTTGGAATGTGCAGCAAATCCTCTTTCTTTGCAAACCGCGGTTAGTGTGCAGTGCAGGTACGCTCTCCCCTTGCCAAATGGAGTGGGAAAGCTTTTCGCTAAGCTAGAGATGACTAGAGAAGCAGAAGCGCGGCTCCGGAGCTATCCGGAGGAAAGTGCCGTTTCCCGGGGTCTTTCGGCTTGAAGCGGCGCTCCGGAACGCTCCGCTGCCGCTTTACTGAGCTGTATGCGAATTAGCCGCTTCTTCGCCTCCGAGAAGCAGAGATGGCGATTGCTTGGAAGAGGCGAAGAACGAAGCCGCAAAGAAGCGGGCTTGTGTGTGAAGCCTTCCGACTGCCGGAGGACGGTGGCTGCCGCTCTCCTGCCTGTTGAATTCACTCTCGGCAAGCGAATGGAAAGCGTTCCAGGACAACTTGCCTGGGTTTTGACTTGGTCCTGATGCGTCCCACCTTGGCAAGTCTTGCTCGTCGCCAGAGGCTCCGAGATGCACAGAAGACGGTGGCAGCTGCTGAAAAGAAGGGCAGCGGTGAGTTTGTCGACAAGCAAGAACATAGGCAGCTGCCTGTGCTTGGGAAGGAGCAGCTGCCTGGTTTTGGCAATTGCCTTCACAGCGCCCAGAAGCCCGGTGCTCTGCTGCTTTGTTTTTCGCAGTCAGTCAATTGCACACTAGTGAAGCTGAGCCAGGCTCTTCAGCTTTGCTGCTTTTGAGCATCTGTGCCCCACTTATGCTCTGTGACATCTCTCGAGGTTGTTTGCCTCGCCCAGGCTGGAAAGTGCCCGCTAGTAGCTAGAGCTGGGCAGGAGAGGGCAGAGAGCACTTGCATCTGACAGCAGGTTGCAGATTGCCTCGGAAAGAGCCGTGTCCTTGGAATGTGCAGCAAATCCTCTTTCTTTGCAAACCGCGGTTAGTGTACAGTGCAGGTACGCTCTCCCCTTGCCAAATGGAGTGGGAAAGCTTTTCGCTAAGCTAGAGATGACTAGAGAAGCAGAAGCGCGGCTCCGGAGCTATCCGGAGGAAAGTGCCGTTTCCCGGCGTCTTTCGGCTTGAAGCGGCGCTCCGGAGCGCTGCGCTGCCGCTCTACTGAGCTGTGCGCGTATTAGCCGCTTCTTCGCCTCCGAGAAGCAGAGATCGCGGTTGCTTAGAAGAGGCGAAGAACGAAGCCACAAAGAAGCGGGCTTGTGTGCGAAGCCTTCCGACTGCCGGAGGACGGTGGCTGCCGCTCTCCTACCTGTTGAATTCACTCTCGGCAAGCGAATGGAAAGCGTTCCAGGACAACTTGCCTGCGTTTTGACTTGGTCCTGATGCGTCCCACCTTGGCAAGTCTTGCTCGTCGCCAGAGGCTCCGAGATACACAGAAGACGGTGGCAGCTGCTGAAAAGAAGGGCAGCGGTGAGTTTGTCGACAAGCAAGAACATAGGCAGCTGCCTGTGCTTGGGAAGGAGCAGCTGCCTGGTTTTGGCAATTGCCTTCACAGCGCCCAGAAGCCCGGTGCTCTGCTTCTTTGTTTTTCGCAGTCAGTCAATTGCACACTAGTGAAGCTGAGCCAGGCTCTTCAGCTTTGCTGCTTTTGAGCATCTGTGCTCCACTTATGCTCTGTGACATCTCTCGAGGTTGTTTGCCTCGGCCAGGCTGGAAAGTGCCCGCTAGTACCTAGAGCTGGGCAGGAGAGGGCAGAGAGCACTTCCATCTGACAGCAGGTTGCAGATTGCCTCGGAAAGAGCCGTGTCCTTGGAATGTGCAGCAAATCCTCTTTCTTTGCAAACCGCGGTTAGTGTGCAGTGCAGGTACGCTCTCCCCTTGCCAAATGGAGTGGGAAAGCTTTTCGCTAAGCTAGAGATGACTAGAGAAGCAGAAGCGCGGCTCCGGAGCTATCCGGAGGAAAGTGCCGTTTCCCGGGGTCTTTCGGCTTGAAGCGGCGCTCCGGAGCGCTCCGCTGCCGCTTTACTGAGCTGTATGCGAATTAGCCGCTTCTTCGCCTCCGAGAAGCAGAGATGGCGATTGCTTGGAAGAGGCGAAGAACGAAGCCGCAAAGAAGCGGGCTTGTGTGTGAAGCCTTCCGACTGCCGGAGGACGGTGGCTGCCGCTCTCCTACCTGTTGAATTCACTCTCGGCAAGCGAATGGAAAGCGTTCCAGGACAACTTGCCTGGGTTTTGACTTGGTCCTGATGCGTCCCACCTTGGCAAGTCTTGCTCGTCGCCAGAGGCTCCGAGATGCACAGAAGACGGTGGCAGCTGCTGAAAAGAAGGGCAGCGGTGAGTTTGTCGACAAGCAAGAACATAGGCAGCTGCCTGTGCTTGGGAAGGAGCAGCTGCCTGGTTTTGGCAATTGCCTTCACAGCGCCCAGAAGCCCGGTGCTCTGCTGCTTTGTTTTTCGCAGTCAGTCAATTGCACACTAGTGAAGCTGAGCCAGGCTCTTCAGCTTTGCTGCTTTTGAGCATCTGTGCCCCACTTATGCTCTGTGACATCTCTCGAGGTTGTTTGCCTCGCCCAGGCTGGAAAGTGCCCGCTAGTAGCTAGAGCTGGGCAGGAGAGGGCAGAGAGCACTTGCATCTGACAGCAGGTTGCAGATTGCCTCGGAAAGAGCCGTGTCCTTGGAATGTGCAGCAAATCCTCTTTCTTTGCAAACCGCGGTTAGTGTACAGTGCAGGTACGCTCTCCCCTTGCCAAATGGAGTGGGAAAGCTTTTCGCTAAGCTAGAGATGACTAGAGAAGCAGAAGCGCGGCTCCGGAGCTATCCGGAGGAAAGTGCCGTTTCCCGGCGTCTTTCGGCTTGAAGCGGCGCTCCGGAGCGCTGCGCTGCCGCTCTACTGAGCTGTGCGCGAATTAGCCGCTTCTTCGCCTCCGAGAAGCAGAGATCGCGGTTGCTTAGAAGAGGCGAAGAACGAAGCCACAAAGAAGCGGGCTTGTGTGCGAAGCCTTCCGACTGCCGGAGGACGGTGGCTGCCGCTCTCCTACCTGTTGAATTCACTCTCGGCAAGCGAATGGAAAGCGTTCCAGGACAACTTGCCTGGGTTTTGACTTGGTCCTGATGCGTCCCACCTTGGCAAGTCGGGCTCGTCGCCAGAGGCTCCGAGATGCACAGAAGACGGTGGCAGCTGCTGAAAAGAAGGGCAGCGGTGAGTTTGTCGACAAGCAAGAACATAGGCAGCTGCCTGTGCTTGGGAAGGAGCAGCTGCCTGGTTTTGGCAATTGCCTTCACAGCGCCCAGAAGCCCGGTGCACTGCTGCTTTGTTTTTCGCAGTCAGTCAATTGCACACTAGTGAAGCTGAGCCAGGCTCTTCAGCTTTGCTGCTTTTGAGCATCTGTGCTCCACTTAGGCTCTGTGACATCTCTCGAGGTTGTTTGCCTCGGCCAGGCTGGAAAGTGCCCGCTAGTACCTAGAGCTGGGCAGGAGAGGGCAGAGAGCACTTCCATCTGACAGCAGGTTGCAGATTGCCTCGGAGAGAGCCGTGTCCTTGGAATGTGCAGCAAATCCTCTTTCTTTGCAAACCGCGGTTAGTGTGCAGTGCAGGTACGCTCTCCCCTTGCCAAATGGAGTGGGAAAGCTTTTCGCTAAGCTAGAGATGACTAGAGAAGCAGAAGCGCAGCTCCGGAGCAATCCGGAGGAAAGTGCCGTTTCCCGGCGTCTTTCGGCTTGAAGCGGCGCTCCGGAGCGCTTTGCTGCCGCTCTATTAACCTGTGCGCGAATTAGCCGCTTCATCGCCTCCGAGAGGCAGAGATCGCGGTTGCTTAGAAGAGGCGAAGAACGAAGCCGCAAAGAAGCGGGCTTGTGTGTGAAGCCTTCCGACTGCTGGAGGACGGTGGCTGCCGCTCTCCTGCCTCTTGAATTCACTCTCGGCAAGCGAATGGAAAGCGTTCCAGGACAACTTGCCTGGGTTTTGACTTGGTCCTGATGCGTCCCACCTTGGCAAGTCTTGCTCGTCGCCAGAGGCTCCGAGATGCACCGAAGACGGTGGCAGCTGCTGAAAAGAAGGGCAGCGGTGAGTTTGTCGACAAGCAAGAACATAGGCAGCTGCCTGTGCTTGGGAAGGAGCAGCTGCCTGGTTTTGGCAATTGCCTTCACAGCGCCCAGAAGCCCGGTGCTCTGCTGCTTTGTTTTTCGCAGTCAGTCAATTGCACACTAGTGAAGCTGAGCCAGGCTCTTCAGCTTTGCTGCTTTTGAGCATCTGTGCTCCACTTATGCTCTGTGACATCTCTCGAGGTTGTTTGCCTTGCCCAGGCTGGAAAGTGCCCGCTAGTAGCTAGAGCTGGGCAGGAGAGGGCAGAGAGCACTTCCATCTGACAGCAGGTTGCAGATTGCCTCGGAGAGAGCCGTGTCCTTGGAATGTGCAGCAAATCCTCTTTCTTTGCAAACCGCGGTTAGTGTGCAGTGCAGGTACGCTCTCCCCTTGCCAAATGGAGTGGGAAAGCTTTTCGCTAAGCTAGAGATGACTAGAGAAGCAGAAGCGCGGCTCCGGAGCTATCCGGAGGAAAGTGCCGCTTCCCGGCGTCTTTCGGCTTGAAGCGGCGCTCCGGAGCGCTGCGCTGCCGCTCTACTGAGCTGTGCGCGAATTAGCCGCTTCTTCGCCTCCGAGAAGCAGAGATCGCGGTTGCTTAGAAGAGGCGAAGAACGAAGCCGCAAAGAAGCGGGCTTGTGTGCGAAGCCTTCCGACTGCCGGAGGACGGTGGCTGCCGCTCTCCTGCCTGTTGAATTCACTCTCGGCAAGCGAATGGAAAGCGTTCCAGGACAACTTGCCTGGGTTTTGACTTGGTCCTGATGCGTCCCACCTTGGCAAGTCTTGCTCGTCGCCAGAGGCTCCGAGATGCACAGAAGACGGTGGCAGCTGCTGAAAAGAAGGGCAGCGGTGAGTTTGTCGACAAGCAAGAACATAGGCAGCTGCCTGTGCTTGGGAAGGAGCAGCTGCCTGGTTTTGGCAATTGCCTTCACAGCGCCCAGAAGCCCGGTGCTCTGCTGCTTTGTTTTTCGCAGTCAGTCAATTGCACACTAGTGAAGCTGAGCCAGGCTCTTCAGCTTTGCTGCTTTTGAGCATCTGTGCTCCACTTAGGCTCTGTGACATCTCTCGAGGTTGTTTGCCTCGGCCAGGCTGGAAAGTGCCCGCTAGTAGCTAGAGCTGGGCAGGAGAGGGCAGAGAGCACTTGCATCTGACAGCAGGTTGCAGATTGCCTCGGAAAGAGCCGTGTCCTTGGAATGTGCAGCAAATCCTCTTTCTTTGCAAACCGCGGTTAGTGTACAGTGCAGGTACGCTCTCCCCTTGCCAAATGGAGTGGGAAAGCTTTTCGCTAAGCTAGAGATGACTAGAGAAGCAGAAGCGCGGCTCCGGAGCTATCCGGAGGAAAGTGCCGTTTCCCGGCGTCTTTCGGCTTGAAGCGGCGCTCCGGAGCGCTTTGCTGCCGCTCTATTGAACTGTGCGCGAATTAGCCGCTTCTTCGCCTCCGAGAAGCAGAGATCGCGGTTGCTTAGAAGAGGCGAAGAACGAAGCCGCAAAGAAGCGGGCTTGTGTGTGAAGCCTTCCGACTGCTGGAGGACGGTGGCTGCCGCTCTCCTGCCTCTTGAATTCACTCTCGGCAAGCGAATGGAAAGCGTTCCAGGACAACTTGCCTGGGTTTTGACTTGGTCCTGATGCGTCCCACCTTGGCAAGTCTTGCTCGTCGCCAGAGGCTCCGAGATGCACCGAAGACGGTGGCAGCTGCTGAAAAGAAGGGCAGCGGTGAGTTTGTCGACAAGCAAGAACATAGGCAGCTGCCTGTGCTTGGGAAGGAGCAGCTGCCTGGTTTTGGCAATTGCCTTCACAGCGCCCAGAAGCCCGGTGCTCTGCTGCTTTGTTTTTCGCAGTCAGTCAATTGCACACTAGTGAAGCTGAGCCAGGCTCTTCAGCTTTGCTGCTTTTGAGCATCTGTGCCCCACTTATGCTCTGTGACATCTCTCGAGGTTGTTTGCCTTGCCCAGGCTGGAAAGTGCCCGCTAGTAGCTAGAGCTGGGCAGGAGAGGGCAGAGAGCACTTGCATCTGACAGCAGGTTGCAGATTGCCTCGGAAAGAGCCGTGTCCTTGGAATGTGCAGCAAATCCTCTTTCTTTGCAAACCGCGGTTAGTGTGCAGTGCAGGTACGCTCTCCCCTTGCCAAATGGAGTGGGAAAGCTTTTCGCTAAGCTAGAGATGACTAGAGAAGCAGAAGCGCGGCTCCGGAGCAATCCGGAGGAAAGTGCCGTTTCCCGGCGTCTTTCGGATTGAAGCGGCGCTCTGGTGCGCTTTGCTGCCGCTCTATTGAACTGTGCGCGAATTAGCCGCTTCTTCGCCTCCGTGAAGCAGAGATGGCGATTGCTTGGAAGAGGCGAAGAACGAAGCCGCAAAGAAGCGGGCTTGTGTGTGAAGCCTTCCGACTGCCGGAGGACGGTGGCTGCCGCTCTCCTACCTGTTGAATTCACTCTCGGCAAGCGAATGGAAAGCGTTCCAGGACAACTTGCCTGGGTTTTGACTTGGTCCTGATGCCTCCCACCTTGGCAAGTCGGGCTCGTCGCCAGAGGCTCCGAGATGCACAGAAGACGGTGGCAGCTGCTGAAAAGAAGGGCAGCGGTGAGTTTGTCGACAAGCAAGAACATAGGCAGCTGCCTGTGCTTGGGAAGGAGAAACTGCCTGGTTTTGGCAATTGCCTTCACAGCGCCCAGAAGCCCGGTGCTCTGCTGCTTTGTTTTTCGCAGTCAGTCAATTGCACACTAGTGAAGCTGAGCCAGGCTCTTCAGCTTTGCTGCTTTTGAGCATCTGTGCCCCATTTATGCTCTGTGACATCTCTCGAGGTTGTTTGCCTCGCCCAGGCTGGAAAGTGCCCGCTAGTACCTAGAGCTGGGCAGGAGAGGGCAGAGAGCACTTGCATCTGACAGCAGGTTGCAGATTGCCTCGGAAAGAGCCGTGTCCTTGGAATGTGCAGCAAATCCTCTTTCTTTGCAAACCGCGGTTAGTGTGCAGTGCAGGTACGCTCTCCCCTTGCCAACTGGAGTGGGAAAGCTTTTCGCTAAGCTAGAGATGACTAGAGAAGCAGAAGCGCGGCTCCGGAGCTATCCGGAGGAAAGTGCCGCTTCCCGGCGTCTTTCGGCTTGAAGCGGCGCTCCGGAGCGCTCCGCTGCCGCTCTACTGAGCTGTGCGCGAATTAGCCGCTTCTTCGCCTCCGAGAAGCAGAGATCGCGGTTGCTTAGAAGAGGCGAAGAACGAAGCCACAAAGAAGCGGGCTTGTGTGTGAAGCCTTCCGACTGCTGGAGGACGGTGGCTGCCGCCCTCCTGCCTGTTGAATTCACTCTCTGCAAGCGAATGGAAAGCGTTCCAGGACAACTTGCCTGGGTTTTGACTTGGTCCTGATGCATCCCACCTTGGCAAGTCTTGCTCGTCGCCAGAGGCTCCGAGATGCACCGAAGACGGTGGCAGCTGCTGAAAAGAAGGGCAGCGGTGAGTTTGTCGACAAGCAAGAACATAGGCAGCTGCCTGTGCTTGGGAAGGAGCAGCTGCCTGGTTTTGGCAATTGCCTTCACAGCGCCCAGAAGCCCGGTGCTCTGCTGCTTTGTTTTTCGCAGTCAGTCAATTGCACACTAGTGAAGCTGAGCCAGGCTCTTCAGCTTTGCTGCTTTTGAGCATCTGTGCTCCACTTATGCTCTGTGACATCTCTCGAGGTTGTTTGCCTTGCCCAGGCTGGAAAGTGCCCGCTAGTAGCTAGAGCTGGACAGGAGAGGGCAGAGAGCACTTCCATCTGACAGCAGGTTGCAGATTGCCTCGGAAAGAGCCGTGTCCTTGGAATGTGCAGCAAATCCTCTTTCTTTGCAAACCGCGGTTAGTGTGCAGTGCAGGTACGCTCTCCCCTTGCCAAATGGAGTGGGAAAGCTTTTCGCTAAGATAGAGACGACTAGAGAAGCAGAAGCGCGGCTCCGGAGCTATCCGGAGGAAAGTGCCGTTTCCCGGCGTCTTTCGGCTTGAAGCGGCGCTCTGGAGCGCTTTGCTGCCGCTCTATTGAACTGTGCGCGAATTAGCCGCTTCTTCGCCTCCGAGAGGCAGAGATCGCGGTTGCTTAGAAGAGGCGAAGAACGAAGCCGCAAAGAAGCGGGCTTGTGTGTGAAGCCTTCCGACTGCCGGAGGACGGTGGCTGCCGCTCTCCTGCCTCTTGAATTCACTCTCGGCAAGCGAATGGAAAGCGTTCCAGGACAACTTGCATGGGTTTTGACTTGGTCCTGATGCGTCCCACCTTGGCAAGTCTTGCTCGTCGCCAGAGGCTCCGAGATGCACCGAAGACGGTGGCAGCTGCTGAAAAGAAGGGCAGCGGTGAGTTTGTCGACAAGCAAGAACATAGGCAGCTGCCTGTGCTTGGGAAGGAGCAGCTGCCTGGTTTTGGCAATTGCCTTCACAGCGCCCAGAAGCCCGGTGCTCTGCTGCTTTGTTTTTCGCAGTCAGTCAATTGCACACTAGTGAAGCTGAGCCAGGCTCTTCAGCTTTGCTGCTTTTGAGCATCTGTGCCCCACTTATGCTCTGTGACATCTCTCGAGGTTGTTTGCCTTGCCCAGGCTGGAAAGTGCCCGCTAGTAGCTAGAGCTGGACAGGAGAGGGCAGAGAGCACTTCCATCTGACAGCAGGTTGCAGATTGCCTCGGAGAGAGCCGTGTCCTTGGAATGTGCAGCAAATCCTCTTTCTTTGCAAACCGCGGTTAGTGTGCAGTGCAGGTACGCTCTCCCCTTGCCAAATGGAGTGGGAAAGCTTTTCGCTAAGCTAGAGATGACTAGAGAAGCAGAAGCGCGGCTCCGGAGCAATCCGGAGGAAAGTGCCGTTTCCCGGCGTCTTTCGGCTTGAAGCGGCGCTCTGGAGCGCTTTGCTGCCGCTCTATTGAACTGTGCGCGAATTAGCCGCTTCTTCGCCTCCGAGAAGCAGAGATGGCGATTGCTTGGAAGAGGCGAAGAACGAAGCCGCAAAGAAGCGGGCTTGTGTGTGAAGCCTTCAGACTGCCGGAGGACGGTGGCTGCCGCTCTCCTACCTGTTGAATTCACTCTCGGCAAGCGAATGGAAAGCGTTCCAGGACAACTTGCCTGGGTTTTGACTTGGTCCTGATGCGTCCCACCTTGGCAAGTCTTGCTCGTCGCCAGAGGCTCCGAGATGCACAGAAGACGGTGGCAGCTGCTGAAAAGAAGGGCAGCGGTGAGTTTGTCGACAAGCAAGAACATAGGCAGCTGCCTGTGCTTGGGAAGGAGAAACTGCCTGGTTTTGGCAATTGCCTTCACAGCGCCCAGAAGCCCGGTGCTCTGCTGCTTTGTTTTTCGCAGTCAGTCAATTGCACACTAGTGAAGCTGAGCCAGGCTCTTCAGCTTTGCTGCTTTTGAGCATCTGTGCCCCACTTATGCTCTGTGACATCTCTCGAGGTTGTTTGCCTCGCCCAGGCTGGAAAGTGCCCGCTAGTACCTAGAGCTGGGCAGGAGAGGGCAGAGAGCACTTGCATCTGACAGCAGGTTGCAGATTGCCTCGGAAAGAGCCGTGTCCTTGGAATGTGCAGCAAATCCTCTTTCTTTGCAAACCGCGGTTAGTGTGCAGTGCAGGTACGCTCTCCCCTTGCCAAATGGAGTGGGAAAGCTTTTCGCTAAGCTAGAGATGACTAGAGAAGCAGAAGCGCGGCTCCGGAGCTATCCGGAGGAAAGTGCCGTTTCCCGGCGTCTTTCGGCTTGAAGCGGCGCTCCGGAGCGCTCCGCAGCCGCTCTACTGAGCTGTGCGCGAATTAGCCGCTTCTTCGCCTCCGAGAAGCAGAGATCGCGGTTGCTTAGAAGAGGCGAAGAACGAAGCCGCAAAGAAGCGGGCTTGTGTGTGAAGCCTTCCGACTGCCGGAGGACGGTGGCTGCCGCTCTCCTACCTGTTGAATTCACTCTCGGCAAGCGAATGGAAAGCGTTCCAGGACAACTTGCCTGGGTTTTGACTTGGTCCTGATGCGTCCCACCTTGGCAAGTCTTGCTCGTCGCCAGAGGCTCCGAGATGCACCGAAGACGGTGGCAGCTGCTGAAAAGAAGGGCAGCGGTGAGTTTGTCGACAAGCAAGAACATAGGCAGCTGCCTGTGCTTGGGAAGGAGCAGCTGCCTGGTTTTGGCAATTGCCTTCACAGCGCCCAGAAGCCCGGTGCTCTGCTGCTTTGTTTTTCGCAGTCAGTCAATTGCACACTAGTGAAGCTGAGCCAGGCTCTTCAGCTTTGCTGCTTTTGAGCATCTGTGCTCCACTTATGCTCTGTGACATCTCTGGAGGTTGTTTGCCTCGGCCAGGCTGGAAAGTGCCCGCTAGTACCTAGAGCTGGGCAGGAGAGGGCAGAGAGCACTTGCATCTGACAGCAGGTTGCAGATTGCCTCGGAGAGAGCCGTGTCCTTGGAATGTGCAGCAAATCCTCTTTCTTTGCAAACCGCGGTTAGTGTGCAGTGCAGGTACGCTCTCCCCTTGCCAAATGGAGTGGGAAAGCTTTTCGCTAAGCTAGAGATGACTAGAGAAGCAGAAGCGCGGCTCCGGAGCTATCCGGAGGAAAGTGCCGTTTCCCGGCGTCTTTCGGCTTGAAGCGGCGCTCCGGAGCGCTCCGCTGCCGCTTTACTGAGCTGTATGCGAATTAGCCGCTTCTTCGCCTCCGAGAAGCAGAGATCGCGGTTGCTTAGAAGAGGCGAAGAACGAAGCCGCAAAGAAGCGGGCTTGTGTGTGAAGCCTTCCGACTGCCGGAGGACGGTGGCTGCCGCTCTCCTGCCTGTTGAATTCACTCTCGGCAAGCGAATGGAAAGCGTTCCAGGACAACTTGCCTGGGTTTTGACTTGGTCCTGATGCGTCCCACCTTGGCAAGTCTTGCTCGTCGCCAGAGGCTCCGAGATGCACCGAAGACGGTGGCAGCTGCTGAAAAGAAGGGCAGCGGTGAGTTTGTCGACAAGCAAGAACATAGGCAGCTGCTTGTGCTTGGGAAGGAGCAGCTGCCTGGTTTTGGCAATTGCCTTCACAGCGCCCAGAAGCCCGGTGCTCTGCTGCTTTGTTTTTCGCAGTCAGTCAATTGCACACTAGTGAAGCTGAGCCAGGCTCTTCAGCTTTGCTGCTTTTGAGCATCTGTGCCCCACTTATGCTCTGTGACATCTCTCGAGGTTGTTTGCCTCGCCCAGGCTGGAAAGTGCCCGCTAGTACCTAGAGCTGGGCAGGAGAGGGCAGAGAGCACTTGCATCTGACAGCAGGTTGCAGATTGCCTCGGAAAGAGCCGTGTCCTTGGAATGTGCAGCAAATCCTCTTTCTTTGCAAACCGCGGTTAGTGTGCAGTGCAGGTACGCTCTCCCCTTGCCAAATGGAGTGGGAAAGCTTTTCGCTAAGCTAGAGATGACTAGAGAAGCAGAAGCGCGGCTCCGGAGCTATCCGGAGGAAAGTGCCGTTTCCCGGCGTCTTTCGGCTTGAAGCGGCGCTCCGGAGCGCTCCGCTGCCGCTCTACTGAGCTGTGCGCGAATTAGCCGCTTCTTCGCCTCCGAGAAGCAGAGATCGCGGTTGCTTAGAAGAGGCGAAGAACGAAGCCGCAAAGAAGCGGGCTTGTGTGTGAAGCCTTCCGACTGCCGGAGGACGGTGGCTGCCGCTCTCCTGCCTGTTGAATTCACTCTCGGCAAGCGAATGGAAAGCGTTCCAGGACAACTTGCCTGGGTTTTGACTTGGTCCTGATGCGTCCCACCTTGGCAAGTCTTGCTCGTCGCCAGAGGCTCCGAGATGCTCCGAAGACGGTGGCAGCTGCTGAAAAGAAGGGCAGCGGTGAGTTTGTCGACAAGCAAGAACATAGGCAGCTGCCTGTGCTTGGGAAGGAGCAGCTGCCTGGTTTTGGCAATTGCCTTCACAGCGCCCAGAAGCCCGGTGCTCTGCTGCTTTGTTTTTCGCAGTCAGTCAATTGCACACTAGTGAAGCTGAGCCAGGCTCTTCAGCTTTGCTGCTTTGGAGCATCTGTGCTCCACTTATGCTCTGTGACATCTCTCGAGGTTTTTTGCCTTGCCCAGGCTGGAAAGTGCCCGCTAGTAGCTAGAGCTGGGCAGGAGAGGGCAGAGAGCACTTGCATCTGACAGCAGGTTGCAGATTGCCTCGGAAAGAGCCGTGTCCTTGGAATGTGCAGCAAATCCTCTTTCTTTGCAAACCGCGGTTAGTGTGCAGTGCAGGTACGCTCTCCCCTTGCCAAATGGAGTGGGAAAGCTTTTGGCTAAGCTAGAGATGACTAGAGAAGCAGAAGCGCGGCTCCGGAGCAATCCGGAGGAAAGTGCCGTTTCCCGGGGTCTTTCGGCTTGAAGCGGCGCTCTGGAGCGCTTTGCTGCCGCTCTATTGAACTGTGCGCGAATTAGCCGCTTCTTCGCCTCCGAGAAGCAGAGATGGCGATTGCTTGGAAGAGGCGAAGAACGAAGCCGCAAAGAAGCGGGCTTGTGTGTGAAGCCTTCCGACTGCCGGAGGACGGTGGCTGCCGCTCTCCTACCTGTTGAATTCACTCTCGGCAAGCGAATGGAAAGCGTTCCAGGACAACTTGCCTGGGTTTTGACTTGGTCCTGATGCGTCCCACCTTGGCAAGTCTTGCTCGTCGCCAGAGGCTCCGAGATGCACCGAAGACGGTGGCAGCTGCTGAAAAGAAGGGCAGCGGTGAGTTTGTCGACAAGCAAGAACATAGGCAGCTGCCTGTGCTTGGGAAGGAGCAGCTGCCTGGTTTTGGCAATTGCCTTCACAGCGCCCAGAAGCCCGGTGCTCTGCTGCTTTGTTTTTCGCAGTCAGTCAATTGCACACTAGTGAAGCTGAGCCAGGCTCTTCAGCTTTGCTGCTTTGGAGCATCTGTGCTCCACTTATGCTCTGTGACATCTCTCGAGGTTTTTTGCCTTGCCCAGGCTGGAAAGTGCCCGCTAGTAGCTAGAGCTGGGCAGGAGAGGGCAGAGAGCACTTGCATCTGACAGCAGGTTGCAGATTGCCTCGGAAAGAGCCGTGTCCTTGGAATGTGCAGCAAATCCTCTTTCTTTGCAAACCGCGGTTAGTGTGCAGTGCAGGTACGCTCTCCCCTTGCCAAATGGAGTGGGAAAGCTTTTGGCTAAGCTAGAGATGACTAGAGAAGCAGAAGCGCGGGCTCCGGAGCAATCCGGAGGAAAGTGCCGTTTCCCGGGGTCTTTCGGCTTGAAGCGGCGCTCTGGAGCGCTTTGCTGCCGCTCTATTGAACTGTGCGCGAATTAGCCGCTTCTTCGCCTCCGAGAAGCAGAGATGGCGATTGCTTGGAAGAGGCGAAGAACGAAGCCGCAAAGAAGCGGGCTTGTGTGTGAAGCCTTCCGACTGCCGGAGGACGGTGGCTGCCGCTCTCCTACCTGTTGAATTCACTCTCGGCAAGCGAATGGAAAGCGTTCCAGGACAACTTGCCTGGGTTTTGACTTGGTCCTGATGCGTCCCACCTTGGCAAGTCTTGCTCGTCGCCAGAGGCTCCGAGATGCACCGAAGACGGTGGCAGCTGCTGAAAAGAAGGGCAGCGGTGAGTTTGTCGACAAGCAAGAACATAGGCAGCTGCCTGTGCTTGGGAAGGAGCAGCTGCCTGGTTTTGGCAATTGCCTTCACAGCGCCCAGAAGCCCGGTGCTCTGCTGCTTTGTTTTTCGCAGTCAGTCAATTGCACACTAGTGAAGCTGAGCCAGGCTCTTCAGCTTTGCTGCTTTTGAGCATCTGTGCCCCACTTATGCTCTGTGACATCTCTCGAGGTTGTTTGCCTTGCCCAGGCTGGAAAGTGCCCGCTAGTAGCTAGAGCTGGACAGGAGAGGGCAGAGAGCACTTCCATCTGACAGCAGGTTGCAGATTGCCTCGGAAAGAGCCGTGTCCTTGGAATGTGCAGCAAATCCTCTTTCTTTGCAAACCGCGGTTAGTGTGCAGTGCAGGTACGCTCTCCCCTTGCCAAATGGAGTGGGAAAGCTTTTCGCTAAGATAGAGACGACTAGAGAAGCAGAAGCGCGGCTCCGGAGCTATCCGGAGGAAAGTGCCGTTTCCCGGCGTCTTTCGGCTTGAAGCGGCGCTCTGGAGCGCTTTGCTGCCGCTCTATTGAACTGTGCGCGAATTAGCCGCTTCTTCGCCTCGAGAGGCAGAGATCGCGGTTGCTTAGAAGAGGCGAAGAACGAAGCCGCAAAGAAGCGGGCTTGTGTGTGAAGCCTTCCGACTGCCGGAGGACGGTGGCTGCCGCTCTCCTGCCTCTTGAATTCACTCTCGGCAAGCGAATGGAAAGCGTTCCAGGACAACTTGCATGGGTTTTGACTTGGTCCTGATGCGTCCCACCTTGGCAAGTCTTGCTCGTCGCCAGAGGCTCCGAGATGCACCGAAGACGGTGGCAGCTGCTGAAAAGAAGGGCAGCGGTGAGTTTGTCGACAAGCAAGAACATAGGCAGCTGCCTGTGCTTGGGAAGGAGCAGCTGCCTGGTTTTGGCAATTGCCTTCACAGCGCCAGAAGCCCGGTGCTCTGCTGCTTTGTTTTTCGCAGTCAGTCAATTGCACACTAGTGAAGCTGAGCCAGGCTCTTCAGCTTTGCTGCTTTTGAGCATCTGTGCCCCACTTATGCTCTGTGACATCTCTCGAGGTTGTTTGCCTTGCCCAGGCTGGAAAGTGCCCGCTAGTAGCTAGAGCTGGACAGGAGAGGGCAGAGAGCACTTCCATCTGACAGCAGGTTGCAGATTGCCTCGGAAAGAGCCGTGTCCTTGGAATGTGCAGCAAATCCTCTTCTTTGCAAACCGCGGTTAGTGTGCAGTGCAGGTACGCTCTCCCCTTGCCAAATGGAGTGGGAAAGCTTTTCGCTAAGCTAGAGATGACTAGAGAAGCAGAAGCGCGGCTCCGGAGCAATCCGGAGGAAAGTGCCGTTTCCCGGGGGTCTTTCGGCTTGAAGCGGCGCTCTGGAGCGCTTTGCTGCCGCTCTATTGAACTGTGCGCGAATTAGCCGCTTCTTCGCCTCCGAGAAGCAGAGATGGCGATTGCTTGGAAGAGGCGAAGAACGAAGCCGCAAAGAAGCGGGCTTGTGTGTGAAGCCTTCAGACTGCCGGAGGACGGTGGCTGCCGCTCTCCTACCTGTTGAATTCACTCTCGGCAAGCGAATGGAAAGCGTTCCAGGACAACTTGCCTGGGTTTTGACTTGGTCCTGATGCGTCCCACCTTGGCAAGTCTTGCTCGTCGCCAGAGGCTCCGAGATGCACAGAAGACGGTGGCAGCTGCTGAAAAGAAGGGCAGCGGTGAGTTTGTCGACAAGCAAGAACATAGGCAGCTGCCTGTGCTTGGGAAGGAGAAACTGCCTGGTTTTGGCAATTGCCTTCACAGCGCCCAGAAGCCCGGTGCTCTGCTGCTTTGTTTTTCGCAGTCAGTCAATTGCACACTAGTGAAGCTGAGCCAGGCTCTTCAGCTTTGCTGCTTTTGAGCATCTGTGCCCCACTTATGCTCTGTGACATCTCTCGAGGTTGTTTGCCTCGCCCAGGCTGGAAAGTGCCCGCTAGTACCTAGAGCTGGGCAGGAGAGGGCAGAGAGCACTTGCATCTGACAGCAGGTTGCAGATTGCCTCGGAAAGAGCCGTGTCCTTGGAATGTGCAGCAAATCCTCTTTCTTTGCAAACCGCGGTTAGTGTGCAGTGCAGGTACGCTCTCCCCTTGCCAAATGGAGTGGGAAAGCTTTTCGCTAAGCTAGAGATGGACTAGAGAAGCAGAAGCGCGGCTCCGGAGCTATCCGGAGGAAAGTGCCGTTTCCCGGCGTCTTTCGGCTTGAAGCGGCGCTCCGGAGCGCTCCGCAGCCGCTCTACTGAGCTGTGCGCGAATTAGCCGCTTCTTCGCCTCCGAGAAGCAGAGATCGCGGTTGCTTAGAAGAGGCGAAGAACGAAGCCGCAAAGAAGCGGGCTTGTGTGTGAAGCCTTCCGACTGCCGGAGGACGGTGGCTGCCGCTCTCCTACCTGTTGAATTCACTCTCGGCAAGCGAATGGAAAGCGTTCCAGGACAACTTGCCTGCGTTTTGACTTGGTCCTGATGCGTCCCACCTTGGCAAGTCTTGCTCGTCGCCAGAGGCTCCGAGATGCACCGAAGACGGTGGCAGCTGCTGAAAAGAAGGGCAGCGGTGAGTTTGTCGACAAGCAAGAACATAGGCAGCTGCCTGTGCTTGGGAAGGAGCAGCTGCCTGGTTTTGGCAATTGCCTTCACAGCGCCCAGAAGCCCGGTGCTCTGCTGCTTTGTTTTTCGCAGTCAGTCAATTGCACACTAGTGAAGCTGAGCCAGGCTCTTCAGCTTTGCTGCTTTTGAGCATCTGTGCTCCACTTATGCTCTGTGACATCTCTGGAGGTTGTTTGCCTCGGCCAGGCTGGAAAGTGCCCGCTAGTACCTAGAGCTGGGCAGGAGAGGGCAGAGAGCACTTGCATCTGACAGCAGGTTGCAGATTGCCTCGGAGAGAGCCGTGTCCTTGGAATGTGCAGCAAATCCTCTTTCTTTGCAAACCGCGGTTAGTGTGCAGTGCAGGTACGCTCTCCCCTTGCCAAATGGAGTGGGAAAGCTTTTCGCTAAGCTAGAGATGACTAGAGAAGCAGAAGCGCGGCTCCGGAGCTATCCGGAGGAAAGTGCCGTTTCCCGGCGTCTTTCGGCTTGAAGCGGCGCTCCGGAGCGCTCCGCTGCCGCTTTACTGAGCTGTATGCGAATTAGCCGCTTCTTCGCCTCCGAGAAGCAGAGATCGCGGTTGCTTAGAAGAGGCGAAGAACGAAGCCGCAAAGAAGCGGGCTTGTGTGTGAAGCCTTCCGACTGCCGGAGGACGGTGGCTGCCGCTCTCCTGCCTGTTGAATTCACTCTCGGCAAGCGAATGGAAAGCGTTCCAGGACAACTTGCCTGGGTTTTGACTTGGTCCTGATGCGTCCCACCTTGGCAAGTCTTGCTCGTCGCCAGAGGCTCCGAGATGCACCGAAGACGGTGGCA